>NC_056729.1:1147175434-1147247934 GCF_019279795.1 Protopterus annectens | reverse complement strand
ATTATGTCCTGGGCATTGCACACAACCTGGCGGTTCATGGACTGATACTCCTTATGGTTGACGTAGACTCTACCCTCCTTACCGGGTGGTACTTTGATGTGTACATGAGTGCAGTCTATGGCACCCAGTGCCTCTTGGTAGTGTGCTACATGGTAGAAGAAATGCATACTGCTGACCTTCTCCTCAGGGATGCAGGATAAATAAATGTACTCACTGGCATGTGTTTGCATGGCAGTCAGGAACTGGTGGAGTACTCTGGATGCAGATGCCTGTGAGACCCCCATCATGTCCCCAGTTGGTCTTTGAAAAGTACCTGTAGCTAGTATTCTAAGGGCTACACTTACCTTTGTTTACACTGGGATGGGTTCCCCTGGGTCTGAGCTGAGGGCGGCAGAGCTTGGTGAGTTCTTGTTGTATAGTCCTGTCCACCCTGTAGTGCTCTACAATCTCCAGCTCATGTAACTCCTGGAAGGTTAACCTGGGCCTGTACACTCTTCTCTTTCTCAGTTTAGGCCTATTGTCAGTAGCAGCATCAGCACTAACCTCAGCCTCTAACATGTACAGATGCAGCACAGCAGCAGCCGCTCCTAGCATTCTGTCAGTTAAAGTTCCCAAGTCTGTACTCCAATGGTGCAGAGTATGGGGGAAATCAGATTGTAGGGTGAATGCATACTTTACAGTGGTCTGCTGCAGATGCAGCCTGTGTGATTGGCTAACTATGATGCATTCCACCTGCCAGGTATATTATTGAGGGGTTTGAATGGCTCAGTGTTAGAGGAACAGGGCTTATCAGTAATTTATACATGATTGGCTTTCCCAAGCTATTTCCTTTTTTTTTAAATACCTTCCCTGCTAAGCACTGCGTCACAGTGAGCAAACTCATGACACTGGTATAAACACTGCTCAGAAATCTGGATACACCCCATGCACGGGAATGCTCAGCATAGCTTAAACCAGCTAAAACACTCTTCCACAGCTAAACAAAGCTTAGCAGCACTACACACATCCCCCTGCTTAGCTGAGTGGTGTGCCATGCAAACAGGTGCCTCTGAGCTCCAATCCACTTAAATATATAGTGGCACACCCCCTTTTGATGTCAGCTAGCTCTTCTGTGGACACCAACATGGTTCTGGGGCTAAACGGATTTTATCTGCGGACACAGTGGACCATTTTTGCTATTCAGCAACCCCAGCTCATTTGCATACAGATCCGTGCACACAACCTGGATGCTTCACTATTCCAGGGCCTGCCTCCTTCGCAACCACTGAAATCTACCATTGTACATACTCCATGCAGGGCCCTATAATGCATTATTCTCACATATCTCTTATTTTTAATGTTTGCAATTTTTAATATTTATTTTTTGCATAACAGTATGTTTGTGCACTGCTGTGCACCTGGCAAATGTAATATGGGTATTAAAAAAACACTATATTATATAAGTTTGCATACTTTTTTTGACATACAGGGCATACTTTTACACATATCTGTGCCTACTATGATATTTCTGACCTTCTAAATGGGCTTTTACAGCCTCTATTCAAATTTTTACTTTCTTGTACACTGAAATTTTCCGTGTACACTTCTAACACCAACACAAGATCTGCACAAATACCTATCTGCTTCCTGGGTCACAAAACAACCTCATTTGCATGCTATTCACCTGCTTATGAGGTGATTTGCATGGCACAGACACTTCTGTGTCTGCACGCTCATGCACTCTACTCTGCTCTGTTTACTGGATCTCAAGGCAGCTCTGTGCCACTATGCCTACACAGAAAATCAATCTGTGTAGGCTTTATTAAATTCTCCCTATAGTTATTGGATGTGTATCAAAGTTCTCAATAAAATGCACATGTTTCTGTCAAATATAATGTCTTTCTAATCTAGCCTAGTTATTGTACCTTGGGGAATAATATGTAAATTCTCTCTGAGTTCCCACTACTGAGTTTGTCTTTCATACCAAATAGTTTTCATAAATTTCTTCAAAAATCTAGCCTCTTTTGTTATATTTTCCTTTCTAGACCCCAGATATATCTTCACTGTTCAAATCTAATTCCAGTCCCTACCTATAATTAATATTCCTTGATAAAAGCTGCCTATTTCTCCCCATTTTTAGTTCCATAATAACAGTTTTAGGTGGAATATAAATACTTGCCAGCATAATCCCCATCCCTTGCCAGTAGTCCCTTACTACCACACATCTGCAATTATTATCTTTTTTTCCTGTTGTAACACTACTGAAGCTCCTCTATCAATTAATATAAATACTCCTCTTTTCCTTTGTCCTTGATATTTTGCAGAATATCCATCCTGAAGTCATTTCTTTATCAGATTCACATGCGCAGCCCTTTCCAAATGTGTCTCCTGTAGCATTGCTCTTTGCACTCTGCATATCTTAATATAATTAAGTATCCATCCCTTTTTGTCTATCCCTCTAAGGCCATTTACATTCCAAGATAATATGAAAGGTGTCACCATTATGGTGAGAAATCATTCTCACCTATTATACATTGCATCTTTTTAAATGTCTATTTCCAGCTTTTGTGATATATGCACCCATTAATATTGGCAGGTTAGTCCTTCATACATTTTTTTGTTATCATCAACATTGGAACTTATGTCACATTTTACAAGACTTTTTTGTTTTAATAAAAACCCTGAAACAAGAACCAAACACCCCCCCCCCCGGAACACACCCATAACCTGTTTAACTTAATACAAACACAAATAACTATGTACATCTTCAATTAATGAAGTTTAACCCTCCTAATAGGATCATTTGTGCCACACAGACAGCTGCTAACACGGGTCCTAATTAACCTGAAATTGAGGTTATCCATTAATGATCACAATTAAGGAAGAATTTACCATTTCTTAGACTTTTATTTACTTTGCACTATAGACACCAATTACCTTTTTAAAACACATCTTTAATTTAACAGCTAAAACAACCAAATTGATCTTCTAAGGTTCCAAAACAATAAATCACAATCCATTTAAATACTCATAGGTTTAAAAAGTAACCTATCAATCAATTTGTATTTAAATTCAGATTCCAGCCAAACAATAAGACCTATCCATTAATAATTATAATACATACTTCATTAAAGGATCATTATTTGGTCTATTATGGTGAAGTATAGTATTAGTAAATATAAACACATTTTTGCTCTGCAACAAAACCTCTATAATCTCATAATATAAGGAACTGTTATGACACACATAAAATACTTAAAATCTTCTACCCTAGCTAAATAATTCAGATGAAAGTAGGCAGCCACTGAACTAGTAGGACTAAAATTCCTGATATGTTATAATATCCTTTTTCTCATTTTTATACTAGTCTGTCCCAGACAATAAAGCCCACATGTACATTTTAATCCATACAGTACCACTTCTTGATAACAATTTAAATTACTTAATGACTTAAACTTGAGTCAAAATTTTAATTATCAAGAATCAGTAGTTTGTGTTATGGTTAATTGTTTTAAAACACTTATATATGCAATTATGGGATATAGGAATGGGACTGAGGTGAGTGTGCCTGTGCAAGTATTTACAGGCTAGGTTTAGAGTAAGGGCTATATTTATTTTATTTTATTTATTTATTCATTTATCCTTTGTTGACTGGGTTTGTCCAAACTAGGTCCACATAGTCCCAGGTACTGAAAGATCAAATGTGTTCCTAAAAATGAAACAGGAGCAACACACACAATAAGTACATCTGATCTTTATTGAAAAGAATGGACTTTTAAGTGCTTTCATCCTTGCAAACTGGGACTTCTTCACAGTTTATTGCTCCTGTTTTGTTTGTAGGAATACACTTCTATTTTCAGTACCTGGGACTATGTGGACCTAGTTTGGATTATTAGTCCTTTTTGGTTGCATGGAACACACATCATTATTAGGTTCTTGACTGGGTTTGGAACACTAGGCTAGTAGACTCTTTTCAGGGGAGACCCACGGTGGTATTTATACTACTAGGAGAAATTTGGCCAATGCATCAGGGAATTTTATTTATTTATTTATTTATTTATTTATTTATTTATTTACATTTGTTGACCGGGAGTGTAACTTCCATTACTCTTTTCAATAGGTGTTGTGGGAAATTTTACATCTACCTGAGCTACTACCAGCTCAGACAAATGGGGCCTTAGCTTAACATCTCATCCATAGGGCAGCACATTTAGAAGTGCAGCACCCTCTTATGCTACACTGCAGTGTCCATAATCTATCTTAGTGTGAGGACAGAACCCACAGTCTTCTGCAACAAAGTTGGGTATACTACCTATTGCATCGTTAGATTTAACAGGATTTGTGTGTGTGTGTGTGTGTGTGTGTGTGTGTGTGTGTGTGTGTGTGTGTGTGTGTGTGTGTGTGTGTGTGCGTGTGCTTGCATGTGTGTGCATGAACATTTTGGTCTGTTTGTGTGAATGTTTGTAGGTTAGGGTCAGAGTTAGATCTAGTTAAGGGCTAGATTTAGTAATGTGCATGTTTATGTGTGTTCAAGTGTCTTGTGTAATGGTCTTATCTAAAAGATTTTCATAAGTTAATGTATAGTGTTAAAGTTAGGGATAGGGGCTTTATCAGAGTTAGGGTCAGCACATGAGTAAGATGAGGAGCAAATGATACATTTGTTGTGAGTATCCCATATTTTCTTCTTGCTCCACTTCCTTCCAGTTTTACACGAGTGTTCTTAAAATATGTATTTTTCTTATTTGTATAGGCTGTTATTATTTGCCAAATTCTGCCATAATCATGTTATTTTTCTTGTTTAAATTTACCTTGGCAAAGCCAAGTATTGTTTAACATGTATTATTTTTATTATATTCTTACTCTTAGGACTACACCCTTGACATTTCCATTGCTCTAGTCAGCTGCATAACACTATACTCTCTTACTTTTTAATAACACATATTTTTGTTTACTGGTTTGAGTGCTAAATGATATGTGTGGTATTATCAGATGATGGGTTATTCTCTGACAATAATCTTTCTTGTGTGACAGTCTTGTCTCACAAACTGTACTGTAATGTCTCTCCATAATTACAGTTTTGAGCTAACTTCCTTGACTCCTTCACAAGCTCATTTACTTTTCCTGTAAACATATTCTGTATGCTACAAGACTCAGATCTGTGTCTCTGAACTGTCTCACAAGATTTAGGATTTAAGTGGTTTTAATAAGTTTTCCTATTACACATAGGAATTTGCCCTTTTTTTCGCAGGAGTCAGGAGTTTTTTCATTAATTTGTAAGTTGTGGGATCTACTACACCTAAATGATGGCTCTGATTCTGTCATGTTTTGCATCACAAAACTGTTCAGTCATTCAAAACAGTCATCACAGCTCCCGATATACACATCAATTATATTCTCATTTCCTCCTTAGTGGATTGATACAAGTGCTCAAATTAATTCATAATTTTGTGTTCCTCATCATAAAGATGAAGAGATGTTACAAAAAGGTAGGTCAAAGGGAAGAGGGCATTAAGTGGCAGGTGTGCTCTATAGTTGTAATAAGTGCATACTTGAAAGACAGCATGTATCCACAGGCCAGCACTGTGGAATAAGCACACATATGCAGGGCTGCTGTAGGGTAAAAGGGACTTAGGACTAGAATTATGCCTGCATGATGACCCCCTCCCAGACATTAGATGCAGTTGGGGTAGTTGACGATCATGAAGTCATCATCAATATCATTTCCCCCCTCAATTTGCCTTCACCAAATCATCTTCTGCTTTCCTGCATATGTGACCAAACTACTGTAATCTGTTGAACTTAAGTTTCTATGCAAATGGGATTACTTTGGCTTCTGTAATGATGTTCTCATTCCTTCATATATTCCACAGTGTACATCTTTCTACTTGTCAGGCATTACATTTCCTTCACTTCAAGTTTCTGTAATGGCTCTGCCTTCACTCTTGAGGTGTCTGTGCCAAACAGAAGCACCAGTAGCACCTTCTTTTCAGCTTCTTTGGCACTCTTTTGTCACATGCTACCCCTGATACTCCATGCCAGCAAGCTGCAGACCCTCTGACTCCAAATCAGACTCCTCAACCACCCACCTCAGATACTTTAAGCTGTTAATCTGCTCCACTATTTTCCCTTATATCACATCTTCAACTTCTTCAAATTTCCCCATTCACTGCCATGATAATTGTTTTGAATGTACTGAGTTTCATCCCATGTGCATTCAGTTTTGCATTCCAGTCATCTATCATTTGCTGAAGTTCCTGTTCAGAGTCTGCTTGTAGTGTTATATTGTCTGCATACAGCAGCTTTGTGGATCAGTCCCCTCTGACCTGTTTGCTAATGTGGTTCATCACCATTATGAATATCAGTGGCCTCAAAGCCACTATGGCTCATGATGTGCTCACTCCCACTGGGAACCCCTATGTGAGTCCAAACATTGTTCATACTTGTGTCATTATGTCTTCATACATAGCCTGCATTAATTTAAACAATGTTTCTGGGACTTTGAACCATTGCAAGACTGCCCAAATAATTTTTATTGGGACCATGTTATATGCTTTCCTCAAGTCTAGGAATGCCCAGTCTGATGCTTTCCACAGGTCCAGCATCTTCTGCAGTGTCTGTCTCACGCAAGCACTGCGGCAGTTGTACTGCATCCTGATCTGAATCTGAGCTGCTTAACTTCCATCCTTAACTGCATCCTGATCTGCTTAACTTCCATCCTACTTTCTTCTGTTCTGTGCATTCATTTATTATTCGGCTTCCTTCTTCTTTCATGCAGTGTGATAGGAGTTTGATACCTCTGTTCTGCCCACATCTGTGGATGTCCACTTTGCTGTTGTACACTGACACTAGACTGCTTATTTTCCAGTATGTAATATACCTTTCCCTCCATTCTGTAATGACTACTCTAAGTAGCCATTTCTCCCCTAACTCACCCAGTATCTTAATCGTGACTTCATCTGAGCCTGCTGCTTTCCCAGATTTCATTTTCCTTAGAGCTGTACTTACTTCATCTAAACTGAGCTCTTCTTCCTTCTTTAGTGTACACAATGCATGAGGAAGCACAGCTTCTGTGGGGTTTTCTTCATTCAGAATCTGCTGGATGTACTCATTCCTTCTAGCTGTGGTGTTATTTGGACTGATGTGCAGATTGTTGCTGATTTCAGTTATGAATGTCTGATGGCCATAACCTTTATCTTCAGTCTTTGACTTGCAACCTGATAGTTCCTTTGGCATTTTGACTGTTCTCTTATCATCTTTGTTAATTAACTAGTAGCCCTTCTTAGGCTGGTCTGTCTTTTCTGTCTCCCAGTTCTTTCTGCACTCTGTCTTTCTTTTGATAATTTCTTAAATGTCTATACTTCACCATCAGCAATCTTTATGTACCTTACTTCCATACCAGGCTCATTTGCATATCTATTCTATACTTTTCACATATGCTCTTTTGAAATGTTGCCATTCTTGTTTTATTCCACATATTTCCTCTTCTTCCTGAGGTGCTAGATCACTGAATAATTCTTTGAAATCATGTGCTTTGGCTCCAGTCAACTTACTGGTCTTCAGAAAAGTCCTGCTAACAGTAGAGCCTTCTCTGACCACTACTTGCAGCTGACTGTGCTCATCAGTGTCTTATGCTGGGGACAGACAGTTTCACTGTGGTTGACCTTGCAATATCTGATTCTTCCACATTGCTCTTTTCTTACTAGGATGAAGTCTAACTGTGTTGCATGTTGACTATTTTTGTATGTAATCTTGTGACAGTTTGTCTTCGTGAATCAAGCCATTTGTCAGACAGAGGTTTATAATGGCCTCTTCTTCTTTACTCCTGTTGCCCCACCCATGTGGACTCAGGAAGTCCTCATATCCTGTTCTGTCTGTCCTGAAATAAGCTATCAGCTACTCTATTATCAACAGCAACTTATTTTAGCTCAATTTGTGTTTGAAGTCCAGAAACTCCTGCCTGAATGCATTATTTCCCTCACCAACAAAACCTTGTTATGGAGCACAGACAATCCTTAGCTCATTTTTGTCAGGTCAATTGGTTTACTTCCATCTTTCACTCAATAAAGCTATGCCAGATAACTCGCAATAGACAGCTGGATACCAGCAAGCCTGTAGCTTATTGACCCAAAGTTGCTCCATCTTCTGGGTTTGGGGTTGTTGATTTCGGCTTAACAGTATTTTTTCCCCATTTCATGTTAATATTTCTCTGCATTTCAGCATACTTCCGTAATGTGCCTTGCTTGCTATTTTCTTTTAAAAGTTATCTATCTTTTGTGAGCATAAAAATATACAATTTATCACCAACTACCTTGCAAACAAAATCCTTTTCTTCCAGCACCAGTGTTAACTGTGATGTTGGCTATGTAATCCTTTTCTTCTTGATGCTGGTCACATAGGAAACACATCTAAACTTTGTCAATCCTTCCTACCCTTTTCCACAGTTCATGATGCACTATTGCCCTGATTTTGACTGTTTCCATGGCTTATACAATATAATCACTAATACCCGTGTGGACGACCACCTGTGGCTATTCTTCAACACTTTTTCATCAGATGAAGCCTTCACTGATCTCTTCTGTGTTATGTGCACTATTGTAGCTGATTAAAATGTGCTGCTCCTTAAACCTCACTACTGCCTCACATTTTTTTTTAAATTATAAACATTACTAAGGCTGACATTCCATTGTTGCCTCACAGCAAGAGGTTCCCCCGTTCGATTCTCGGCTTGGGTTGGGAGTGCCTTCTGTGTGGAGTCTGCATGCCCTCCCTGCAGTTGAATGGGCATTCGAAAGACATGCGTTGAATGGGCGTGCCTTTCTTGAAGGTTGGGTGTCGGGCTGGCAACTCAACACCATAAAAACCAACTGCCGATCATTAGCGGACCAGAGTTCCGCTGTGGCGACCCCTAACTGGGAAAAGCCGAAAGACAAACAAAACTAAGGCTGACATTCACCTTCATCCACTGCCTTTTCTCTATATATAACTGCATATTTGGTTCTAAATCCAATTTTCTCTGCCCTCCTTACATCATATACTCTTTGATTTTTTTTTATTTCTTTACCATTGTTAACAATTACATACAAACCCTGATTCTATTTCCTCTACCTCTTTCAATATTATTTATAAAATCATATTTTCAAATCCTCTATCCTCCTTACAATACTGCATAAGCACCCAGTCTGTCATTTTGTTTCCTGCATAATATTGTATATACTTCTTGCTTCTTACTTCTGTCTTCCATATGATATTATGTACAAACTCTTCAGTCTCATTCCCTCTGCCTTGCTTGTCTGTATTGATTCACAAATCTCTAAGTCTGATTTATCCCATTTCCATTGCACCACAAGCACCCCCCTGCTACATAGTCTAGCATAACTCTTCTCTGGCTCCCTTTCAGTCCGGCACTTCTTTTTCACAGTTTCCTTTTATTATTTTTTTTCACATCCATGTATCCTCATTGGCTACCACTACCTCACATTTTAATGTCATCAATATCACTTTCTTGTCAGAATGATAACCTCACAACTGTCTAAAATTAAATAACCACAGGTACTAACTTGAAGAATATAAGCATCTTTGATGTTAAATGTTCTCAAAAAATTGCTTCACCTTTTGGATTTTATGTAAACTTTTAATTTCACCCACCCCTCCATTATTTATGTCACACATGGATATGATACAATTATTAAGAGGGGATAAAAACAGAGAAACGTTTAAGAGGGAAGAGTGAAAATATTCTTGCATAGACAGAGTGGTTAAGATTTAGCACCAGGATCCAGCACATAATTTGACTGCTTTCATGCAATGCTAGTACATATCAAGCACATTTGTAGCTCACTACAAATATTCCTACACTACCAATTGGATGCCAATGATTCTGTACTTTGTGAGTTTCAACTGGTTTTAATTATGTTGTAATATATTTTCTACATGTTTCTTCAAGATTTTAATAAACTTGTATAAACATAGATGCCATAAATTATCAGTGACAGAGCAAGGCAGAGAACTCTCTCTACTGCACTGGGTCTGAAGGGTAAACAGACGTGTAACTTTTACTGAGAATTATATTAGCAAACTGGACTTCCCACTCAATAATAATTCCAGTAATAGTGCTAAAAAAGTGATAAAACAAAAACAAAAGGCCAGTACTGTGTAAATCTAACCAAAATAAATTTATTAAGACTGTACTACTAAGCACTTTTCGTTTAGCTCGTAGGCTAAACTTATTCAGACCAGTAATAGTGCCTCTGGATTAGAAACGACAAATCAGTGAACAGAAGGACAAGTGGTGGTGCAACAGGTAGCACACTCATCTTTGGTGCAGAAGGTTGTGGTTCTGTTCCCACACCAGGTAGATCAATTGCTGACACTACACTGCAACATAAGGGGTTGCTGAACTCCTGAGTGTGCCATCCTTCAGAAGAGACACTACACTGAGGCCCCCTGTGCTTGAAATGGTGGTAGCTCAAGTGACTGTAAAAGACCCAATGGTATCTATAAAAAAAGAGTAGGGGAGGTTCCCTGATGCCCTGACCAAATTTCCCTAGTAGTATAAATACCACCTTGGATCTTCCCTGAAAAGAGGCTACTAGCCTAGTGGAACTAATCTGGTCAACAAATGATAAGTAAACACATATTAGGAATGCAGTGAGTTGCTATCCAATGCTTTCTTCATTGTAATCCAGTACTGTATTAACACAGTCAACTGGAAAAATGATATAGTTAAATGAAAACAAATCTGTTGTTGGAAACTTTTATTTGAAATTAAACATACACTTACTTGACATTTGTATTAATGTTTTGATAATCAGTTTCTCTTTTGGAGTAAGAGTTTTGCAATTCACTGTGGTGGTCTAAGCTTGGAAACTTTCACTTTCATGACTAGAGCCATAGATGCTTGCAGATGCATAAACAACAGGGTTTGAGGTCAGCATGTTTTCTAAATGCCTCACTCTGTGGTTGCTGGCACTTTGCAGCCAGGCAAACAGTACATGCTTTGACAAGGTTTATTAAGTGCATGCCTTAAGGAAATTAAGAACACCGACATCTCAAACATCTCATTTCTTGTGACTATAAACACGTTTGAATTATGTTTAATATTGGATTCTTACTGCATTCAAATTCAGATGCTTTGAACAGCCAAATCTATATAGTCAGAGGTAACAAAATATATACGGAGACATACACACAGTCAACATTTTTACTGTATGTATTCCAACAGCTTATGAGGGTTGTGCTGGTGAATTAAGTTGATGACACATTTTGAATTATGCCAAGCAAAAACAGAGATTCAATGACTTAAGCTTTCAGAACTCAAAGCTGTTTTATTTATATATCTTCAGCTCAAAGTCTTGGCACTTTTATATATTACGCAGTTCTTCACACAAAACAGTCAACTATTTCCATTTATGTGGAGAACATAAGAGTTTACTTGCAGGTCCCTTGCTATAAAAAGCCTATGCAAAAAGTATATAACAAAGTTTACTTGTGGCTTAATAGATTTAAAATACAAGTTTATACCTTTCTCTACCCCCTAACCTCTCCTTTTCAAACGTATTCTAATTTGACAGCTTCCTGAAAAACATCCACTCTTGGCTGTTGAAAGCCAAGACCTGATTAGTCTAGCTTTTCAGACTCCCTCAAAAAAAGCTCACAAGACCCTTTTTGTCATTTTGTACCATCTGAGTGTACTGCTCTACCATGACTTCCAAAGGCAGCATCAAAATACATCTTATATGCTAATGACTCTTACTCAGAGATAGGCTAAACACTTCTCTTTTTGTCTCACCTAGCACGGGCTTAATTATGTGCCCCTGGCAGACCTTAAAGGGACCTATGCTCCACTTTGCCACATGCCCTCTACTTTTCCCAGTTACACAAGGTTGGCTACACATATCTGAAGGGGGAAGTTAGACAGAGAATATTCTTCTGGCATTTTCTATGACTTGTCTGATTCCACACCACTTGATACAGTGACATTACTCATCCAACAGAAACCCCAAAGCAAATTCTATTTGCTCCTCCTTTTTAAGGTCTAGCAGTCTGTGTACCTCTCTGATTTGTGTCACAGTGACATCCAGGAATGGTCAAGGTTACAAAAGCCCATTATCATTATGATGTTCTGGATGTGAATTCTTCAGTGGTTTTGATGAACAGATTTACCCAAAATCTCCTCAAGCATCCTCTACAGGCCCCCCTTCTGGGTGTTCTGGAACTTGAATTTCATAATTATCAGTCTTACAGACAGCAACTTTAGGAGAAACCTTTACATTTGGGAATTATATGTGCTCTGTTTGCCATCAGTATACAAATTTCTAGGTGTTCCTTTTGTCAACTGCAAAACTTCTATCAGTTTTCATGGTGTTTTCAAACCCTATGTAGATCAGAGTGTACCGTGTGTGCACTATGTCTTTAAGGAAGCATGCTAGTCTGTGCATGCATGTATAAATTCCAGACATGTGCAATCCCTAGTGCAATTTTGAAGAAGCAGCCAGTGTGTAAGCATGTATGATCACAGCAATTAATTTGTATATAGGTTACTTAGTCATAGTCAAATAAGCTTTATAGTAATGTGTTTGTATAGAATAAAGCTGCTTAAACAGAATCTATGAAGACTCATTTATTCGTGTACCAACACGAAAGCGACATGGTGTCAGAACCAGGATGGAAAAGAACAAAACATTCGGAGCCATGAGAAAGGCGACAGCGAAGGCAAAACCAAGAGAAAACAGTGGGAACATGACCAGAAGGAATTAAAGGTAATGAAAAGCAACACAAATTATTTACTCAATGCAAAGAGGCAAGAAAAGGCATTACAAGGGCATAAACCGCATTACCAGGCAAGCAGAAAGCTGAAAACGTTTGTTAACTAAAGAAAATGTTTAAGATAAAAGTGTTTGATGAAACAAATGTGTTTAAAGATAAAACAAGCATGTTAAAGTGCAAAACGAGCATGTTAAAGATAAAACAAACATGTTGAAGTATAAAATGTGCATGTTTAAGGCAGAAAGAGTGTGTTTAAGCCATAACTGGGCATGTTTACAGTAAAATGAGCACAATGAAAGTACACTGGGCATAAAAAATGAAAAGGATTTAATTAAGCACAAAGAATAATAAGAAAAGAAAACTGGCACAGTAGATAAAAAAATAAAGCAAGGTGACTGCTATGTTGGGCAAAGTGCTATGATTGCACATAACTACGACTTCGTTTGGTATCAAAAAAGTAATTAAAGTCATTCGAAGAATCTCAGAGTGTGTAAAAGTGCTAACAGTGTGCTTATTACTGTTCGTGTATTTCAAAGAGTTCACTATGTGTGTAAAGTGCAACTATCTCGTGTAATTCAATTGAAGCATGGTTGTTTGAAGAAAAGTTATTGTGCTGGGTGTGGCTGCTCACAAAGTGCTGCCATTACAGAATGTTTCTTGTGCTGTAAAGAGTTGCTTGGCAAGGTGCCACCGTTTTGGGAACATTTCAGTGTATTGCATTTAGTCATTTACAAAGTGCACATACGTCAAAAGACATTGAATTTGGGCAACCAAAATCAGATTATTCGCATTGTGCAATTACTTAACAAGTTTCTTATATTAAAGAAAGGTGTTTCTTACAAAAGATTCCAAGAGTATTACAGTGCTCGTAAATTGCTCAGTTGCATTGCAAATTTCTTGAATGTTTCTTAAAGCGACGACTTTAATAAGTGATAATGCATGACTGTTCCATGCCTGTGTTTATCGATAAATTTCCAAGCAACTACTTTAGCATTTCAGCCTTTACCAATTCCAAAAGCCGATGATTTTAGCATGTCTTCCTTTAATTATTGAAAATCTCATAAAAGCATTGCACAGTCTGAGAAAATAATCCTTTAAGCTCCATAAAGCAGTAAATAAGTTGAAAAGCTATTACACTGAGTTTCACAAAGCATCGTGAATGCTAAAAAGTTATTTTGCAAAGTACATTAAAACACTGAGCGGTGGTGGTGCTACTGCAGTGATGGTGCTGCGGTAGCGTTTTCACCTCACAGTAAGACGTTGTCCTGTTCAATTCTCAGCTAAAGCGTCGTCTGTGTGGAGACATGCATGAATGGGCGTACCTTCATTGAAGGTTGTGCATCAGAGCTGGCAACTCGGTACGTAAAAATCTACTGCCAATCATTAGTGGACCGGAGTTCTGCTGTGGTGACCCCTAACCGGGAAAAGCCAAAAGATACAACAACATTAAAACACTGAGAAACGTAAAAAGCTATTTCATAAAGCACAGTGAAGTATTAAGAAATTTGAAAAGGTATTTTGCAAAGTGTAATAAAGTATCTAGAAGTCTGAGAGGTATATTTCATAAAGACCAGTTAATTGAAAGCACTATGTAGTTATTCATTCGCACAATACTGATAAGCACAAGGAAAGAAAGTGCAGATATAAAGCAGAAGAGGAGTGGCCAAATTGAGTGTTCATGCCAATTACTTATGCACACACACACACACACACACATATATATATATATATATATATATATATATATATATATATATATATATATATATATATATATATATATATATATATATATGGTTTACATGCATATGAGTGAACAACCAATGTTCAAACGTGTAATTGTCGAAAACAGAATCCTAAGATCGCAGTATTTCGAATTTTCAGATGCTGAATCCGGAATTACTGAACACCAGCCAAGCTAATATTCCCCCCTCTCGACCCATGGTAGCGCTTGTTGCAATGGTTGTGCGATCGGAAATTTCGAATTTGACATTGCGTGTGACAATACGAGTGTTCGCGCCTATGAGATTCGACATTACAGTTCAGAATAACGGCCGTTTGGCAATTGGTCGCGCGATCAAATGCATGTATTCCATATATATATATATATATATATATATATATATATATATATATATGGGTCTACTTTTCTTTGTTGGAATTTCATTATTTCGAAAAAGAATAGTAAAAGCCCATTTACACAAAAATGCACTTGAAAGTGCACTTTCATGAATATCATACATAGGATTGGGTTGTGTGTTTGTTTTTGGGGAGGAAAGTGTGTGTATGTGTATGTGTGTGGTGTTTGTGTAGTATAGAAGTCACGATTTTGAATTTCACTCTTCTGGGTATTCGATGTTTTAGCCTTTCTACTTTATGGGCTCGATATATATATATATATATATATATATATATATATATATATATATATGTGTGTGTGTGTGTGTGTGTGTGTGTATTTGTATGTATTTGCAAGACCCTTCGCTGTTATGTGTTAATATGGCAGACAGATTTCAAAAACCACAACCACTTGTGTTTGACCAGAACATTGCAGAGAACTGGAGAAAATTTTAACAGGAGTATGATATTTTCATACAAGCAGCTTCTGCAGATAGAAATGCACACACAAGGGCATTTATTTTGCTAAATCTAGCAGGATCTGAGGCTATAGAAAGAGAGCGATCATTTGTATATGCACCAGCAGTGTATGAAGATGAAGGTGCAGACCACCATATTATTGTGCAAGCTGAATCCAGAGAAGAACGAGAGTGTTTAAAACGTACGTTCAGAGAAATGTGCAACCCCCAGATAAACATTACATTAGAGAGGCATTTGTTTTACACAAAAAATCAGAAGCCAGGGGAAATATTTGAAGAACAAGGCCAAAACGTGTCATTTTGGTGACTTGAAGGATGAGCTGATAAAAGATAGACTTGTATGTGGTATTAATACTGCTGCAGTGAGGAAGATTTTGCTTAGTGACAATGATATGACATTAAGCAAAGCAATAGAGATTTGTCAGATCCATGATGTGACATAGAGGCACACAAAGATGCTTACAAGTGACAAAAGCATGGTTTCAGTAAGATCCAGTGCAAACGTAGACAGTATGCAGCACGCTGCAAGCAGAAACAGGCCTAAGCAAAGAGCAACCATAGGAATTCCAAAGAAGGTCCAAGTTTTCCAGAATGTTCTAGGAAACGTACAAGCTCCACCACTATCTCAGTGCCATACAAGCATGAGTCAGCAAAACCCAAGTCTAGCTTTATTGTTAGCTGTCAAAATTGTGGTGCAAACCATGAATCTAAAGAGAGAAATATTTAGCATATGGTCAACAGTGCCAATAAGTGTAAGAAATGGAACCACTTTCAAAAGTTTTGCAAATCAAATAAGCCTCACACAGTCGTAAAGAAAGGTCATACAAGAAAACAAGTTGATCAAGTAGAGCCAAAACAATCAGCTTTCTACATAGATGGTGTAGATGGTGTATCAGTGCTGGGAGAAAGAGTTGACTCAGTAAACTTATTGACAAGGAGTTTTTTGTACAGTTTGGATCAATGGGAAATCCACAGAGCTGAAATAGGGTCTATATTAGGTCACAGAATGCTTAAAAAAGCGAACGGTGATTAATCGACCCTATGTAAGCAAAAGCTTACAATCTCAAACTGTCAGAACAGCAATTTTTTTTCCAACACATACAGACAATACAAGCACACCAAACAGCAATTCACACACATACACCTAAAATCTGACACCTAACCCTACACTAAACTATACACACACCACTAACTATCCACTTACCTTAACCCAAACCCTAACCCTAAGGTCCATCACTATCGCACACTCACCTCACCTGCGCCCTAACCTTAACTCACCTAACCCGCCCTAACCCTCACGTCCACACAATCGCACACATACCTAACCCGCGCCCTAACCCTAACTCACATAACCCGCCCTAACACTCACATTCACACAATCGCACACTTACCGGAACCTGACCTGTAACTTTTCACCACAGCACTGAAAATACTGAAGCAACAGAAATAGACAACCAAATTCTTTCCCTAGGAAAAAATTTGGGTTTCTGTTGCTTCGATATTTTAAGCTTTCGCTTACATAGGGTCGATTAATCACCGTTCACTTTTTTAAGCATTCTGTGATCTAATATAGACCCTGAATATAGACCCTGGATCAAAGTGCAATGTTATATCAGCAGATACATTTGCAAAAGTGAGAACCAATGAACAACTCATTGTGAGTCTGTATCACATCATCGAACTTGTAAAAGTTCAAACAATGTAATATCGAACCCAAAAGTCTGAAACCGCACAATAACAAACACACAGACCAGTGATTTTTTTTCCCAGGGAAAAAAAATCATTGTTCCCTAACCAAAAAAAACAAAAAAAAAACTTAAACTAAAACTAAAGTGGGGGGCTTTGCCCCCCATACTCCCAAATGTGGGGGGCTGTGCCCCCCGCACCCACCTTACCTAAATATACAAACTCTTTGATCGCACCACAGTGTAGGAAATAGCAAAGCCCTGAAAACGGCCCACTGATTTTTTTCCCTGGGAAAAAAAATCTACGTGCCGTGGCTTCGCTATTTTTGCATTTTGGACTTTTGAGTTCGATATTGCATCATTTGAACTTATACAAGTTCGACAATGTGATATAGACCTACTCAATGTACAGCAGTGTGAGACTTGTTGCGTATGGAGGTGAAGAAATTCAAACTGAAGGTTTAGTAATACCTCCATGTTATTTAGCTGAGAACTGTTGCAACTTATTATTCTATGTAGTCCGACGGCCAGTGCAATCTTTACTAGGTCTCAAAGATAGTTTGAGAATGAACTTGCTTTCTTTTGCTAAAGAAGTTCATGTGAGTGCAGTTCCAAGTTCAAGTTTTGCAGAAGCCATTTTCTCAGAGTATGTTGATGTTTTTGATGACAAGTTGGGCAAGCATCCAGTTGTATAGACTACAAAATTAGACCTTGAGGTCACTCCAGTGGTCAGACCAGAAAAAAGAGTTCCAACAGCTATGCAAGATAAAGTCAAAGCTCAATTGGATAAGATTGTGCAGCAAGGTGTGATTCGTCCAGTCACAGAACCAACTGAATGGGTGTCCTCCATGGTAGCTGCTCACAAGAAAGCCTCAGATGAAATCAGAATATGCATTGACCATTGAGATTTAAACAAAGCATTAAAGAGGCCATATCATCCAATGCACACAGCTGAGGAAGTCACAGCTCTAATACCAAATGCCACTGTATTTTCTGTTTTGGATGCAAAGAGTTCTTTGGCAAGTGATGCTTGATTGCAAATACTCATTTCTAACTACTTTTAGTACCCCATTTGGCAGATACAGATTTCTATGGATGCCATTTGGAATAAATTCTGCAAGTGAAGTTTTTCAGCATGCAATGGAACAAATTTTTTTAGGTTATACTTGTACCATAATAGTAGACGATCTACTAGTTGGAGGCAATGACAGAAACATCAAGAAAATCCTCGATAGAGCACGTCAAGTGAGTTTGAAGCTCAGTCCTCTAAAGTGTAAATTCAGACTTCCAGAAGTAACCTATGTAGGACATTTGTTTACAAGTACAAGCTTAAAACCTGACCCAACCAAACAGCTATTTTAGAGATGTCAGCGCCAGATAATGTGCAGAGTGTATAGCGTTTTCTGGGCATGGTCAAGTATTTTGGCAAGTTTATAGCAGATTTCAGTGAGTTGACAGCACTGTTAAGAGAGCTAACATGAAAAAAATGTTGCATGGTCATGATTACAACATCATCAGAATGCGTTTGATGACCTTAAGCAGAAAATTGTGACCCCCCCCCCCTACATTAAGGCACCATGATGTGAATAAACCAGTTGTCCTATCCTGTGATGCTTCTAAGTTTGGTCTTGGTGCAGTTATTCTACAAGAGGGCAGACAAGTAGCCTGTGCATCTAGGACACTTACTCAAACTGAGATGCATTATGCTCAAATTGAGAAAGAGCTTCTAGCAATAGTTCTCACATGTTCCAAGTTTCATGATTATATTTATGGTCGAGCTATTCAAATTGAAACTGATCATCAGCCTCTAGTTACTATTCTAAAGAAACCTATGCATTCTGCTCCCAAGATTACAAAGAAGGATGCTCAAATTGCAAAAGTACAATTTCAAAATGGTCTGCATTAAAGGTAAATTGCTTTATCTGGCTGATACTTTATCCAGATCACCTAGAAGTACAACAGAACAGCTTGATGCTGAAAATTTTGACTTTGATGTAATATCAGTGCGTAATTTTTCCACCACTAGACTTGATGAGTTGAGAGATCACACTATGACTGATCAAATTTCAGAAAAGCACAGTCACTACATCGATGTTGCATGGCCATCAAAACAATCTAGTGTATCACCTAACGTGTAATCATATTTTCCCTATAGAGATGAATTGCTGATGGAAGATGATATTATTTTCAAAGGTCCTAAAATTGCTGTTCCTGCTTCATTACAGCTTGAATATATTTATATTTAGCATCATGGCCACTCAGGTTTATTATCCACTAAGAGAAGGGTAAGAGAGTTAGTATTTTAGCCTTTATTACCAAAAGACATTGAAAGTGTTCCTTCTTCTTGTTCAATATGTAATAATACCAGAGCACATTTGCAAAAGGAACCACTTCAGCTAAATCTAACACCTGATCTACCTTGGTCTAATGTTGCAACTGATATCTTTGAATGGAATAATCAACACTATTTGGTTTTGATAGACTCTTACTCGAACTGGTTTGAGATTGATCTGCTACCAAACTTAACCTCAACAGCTGTTATCACTAAGCTTAAATGTCATTTTTCAGTTCATGGTAGTCCTCACAAACTTTATTCTGGCAACTGTACTCAATTTACTAGAAAAGTTGCATTAAGAAATTTGCGAGAGACTGGGACTTTGTACATTAACTAGTAGTCCTGAACATCCTCAAATCAATGATCTAGCTGAATGTGCAGTACAGACTGCAAAGCAATTACTTGAAAGGTCAAAGTGTGACAATACCGATGTATTCTTGAATTTACTTAATCTCAGAAACATATCTAGTGATGATATTCTTGGCTCACCTGCTCAAAGACTTATTTCTAGACAAACTAGAACTATGCTACCTATTTCATCAAGTTTGTTGAAGCCTAACTCTAAAAACAATAAAACCATCAAGGCTTAATTGTTAAAGAAGTGTAATATTCAGAAATCTAGTTATGACAGATCAAGAAGATTACTTCATTCATTGAGGGACAGGGTACGATTCCAGACAACAAAAGGTTTTGATCGAATAGGACAGATAACAGGCTTATGTGCTGAGCCAAGATCTTATTGGTTAAGCTCTAAGGGTGTAGAGTATAGGAGCATTCACAGACATCTTCTTCCTCTACCAGAATCATCACCATTGCAATCACAACATTGTATATGTGATGTAGACTCTAAATCCAAGATTGAGTCAGACATTGTTTCAAGAACAGTATGTGTTCAAAAGTCTGATTCTGTTCCAGAGAGTAATTTGACATTCTACAAGTCAACCATTTTGCAGAGACTGTTCCAGTTGCTAAAACTGATTCCCAATTTTATGTCACGTGGACTTGATTGCATATACATGTGTACTTAGTACTGTATAATGCATGTCTCTAGATTATTTGTGATTTCTGCATGCTAAATATCTCATGACAAATTGCTTGATCTATTTCTCAAACAGGGAGGATGTACTGTAGATCAGAGTGTAGCATGTGTGCGATGTCTTTAAGAAGCATGTGAGGCTGTTCGTGCACATATAAATTCCAGACACGCAATCCCTAGTGCCATTTTGAAGAAGCAGCCAGTGTGTAAGCATGTATGATCACAACAGTTAGTTTGCATATAAGTTACTTAGTCATAGTCAAATAAGCTTTACAGTTATGTGTTTGCATAGAATAAAGCTGCTTAAACAGAACCCACAAAGACTTGTTTATTCGTGTACCTTCATGAAAGCGACACCCTAGATGGTGATGTTTGTTATTAAATAACCATTCTATCACTGGTGACAGCTTCTACCAGCTTCTTTGCCATTTCTGAGTATTTTGCCATATTAACTAAGTAGCTGAGTTTAATACTGTTTTTTTTATTTTTTTTATTTTTTTTGCTCAGACTTGCTTCAATATTTTCCTAGGTCTCTTTATGAAAGACACCCCATGAGTATCTTCACTATCAGGAACATACGTTGACTTGTTTTACTCATCTTTGCTCACTGAAAGTAAAGTACATCTTGTCATCTCTAATGTCCTCTGTTTTGATGTTTCCTCTTCACTATCTTCTGAATTAGATATCATATCCTTCATCCTAGAGAATGTTTTGCTACTTTTTTTCCAAATGTAAACAAGAGTCACTTCCCACTCTCTAAGTCCAGAGCTGTTTTGCCCTTCATTGCAGCCTGTTTCTACTCCTTCTCCTGCTTTTCATTTGAAGGTTCAAGTTGAACTGGGAGTCCATCCATTCATCTCAGTATTCCATTTTCCCTGAGGATATCTCTTTTGCATCCACACTGGATATTTTGCCTTTTTTTTGATTGAATCATGACTACCACTGCTGCTACTGAGCCTCTCCTGTCCATTCCATTATTGAAGTATGTAAAGTTCTGTGCCTGATTTAGTCTTCAATCTCCATCACTATGTATGCGGTGTCATCAGTCCTGAATTCTGGTACCAGACTAAATTTATTTATCAATTCTGCACTCTGCTAGGGTCTTCATTTCAGACACTGAACAACTCAGCTCATCTGATTTGCATTCATACAAGGATTTTTCTAGCTCTGCTGCATACACTGAGTAGATAAGCTTGTTCTGCATGTACCACCAGACCATACATGTGTGCTCATCATCTCTGCAATCAGCCAAACACTGTTTTAGACACTGACCCCAGGATTTAATAAAATCAGTGTAGCACCGTGTAGAGCGTACATGGAATGTTAACATGTCCATGTGCACTGTTCCCCTTTGACAGTGCCATGCATATTAATGATGGAGCATTGCCGAGGGAGAGCCGAGGAACATAATCATTGAATCAGTGTATGTAGAGGTGGAGTGTTAATAGTGTCTGCAGATGAGTAAGAGACTCCCTGGATGGCCCTTTTGTTTTAGCTTTATTTTAATTTAAAAAAAGCATGTTTGCATAGCGCAGCATGGAGTGCAGCAATGCTAAGCAATGCACACAGATAAGATAGCAGACACCTGCAAGACATCTAAAAATAGAAACTGGATGTATTTCATTATTTATTTAAATGTATGCTTAAGCATTTCTGAGCATGTATGCAAGACATGGCACGGTGCTCAGCACTGTTTACAGGTAGCTCCATGGTATAAGTAAAGGTACACTGGATGTCTGAATACCCACATAGCTTAATGGGTAGAGTTATGGTTCCATATGCAGGAGGTCCAGACTTTGAATTCATGGAAGGGAAAATATGTATTTCATTTTTTTAGACATATCATGTAGACTATTTGAAAATATGGCCCTACTGCGCTCTGTTCAACTGTGCTTAGACTGACTAAGCACCACATAAACATGGTAATGGCTGTCAATGTTTATGCACTGCCTGGCACTGCTTGGTGCCACTTGGCTGGTTTGCACACTGCTAAGCTTTGCTAAGACAATGGTTCTGCAAGTTTTCACACTTCTCAGCTCAACTGCACTGGTTTGCATGCTGCTAAATGGAGTGGCGCTTTTTTGAATGTTGCCCAATGACATGTACAGGTGGGAAAACAGCCTATATTAAGTCCAATAGGCAGAAATACAGCAGAATCCATTGGAGTTCTTTATCTGACTGTTACTATGGCAGATGTTGGTGAAGGTGAGTGCTTCCGGGTGCAGCATTGGGACATTCTGTAGTCCAGAGTCATGGTTGGGCTCCAAGTTAAAAACCATGATGACCAGCTGCTGCAGGGAGGTTTCTAGGGCTCGGAGTATGAGGTGGAGGCCTGGGACTGGCTGGCCAGAGAACTCACCAGTGTTACTGGTATCCCCCGCACAGGTGTGCAGTGTCATCACCACCATGATGACATGAAATGAAGAAAGAGGGGACTCTTGGACAATTGGGTCCAAGAAGCTCGGGCAGGGAATGCCCCACAAGTATGTAAGTAATTTTACCTGTATCTTATCAATATGTAATCTGAATGTCTGTAAAACTGTTAGGCATAATGGTGTGCTTCTCTCCCGAGAGCTGCAGCTGAGAGGGCTCACAATATTGACTCACACACTGGGCACCTGGCCAGGTTGCACCATGAGTGTGGTGAGTACGGATGTATTATGCTAACTGTAGTGAAATAAGCTAAACAGAGTAAAGCATTAACTGCATTAAAGTATATACAATAAAGTTTGTAGTGCCATAAATGTGGAATTAGAGCTGTATTGCAAAAAATGAGTAATGCCAACTGTAGTGCAATAAAAACATGAAACAATACCAGTAATTGCATTCAATTATATACAATAAAGTGTGCAGTGCAATAAATGTGGTAGTAGAGCTGTATTGCAAATAAATGAATAATGCCAACTATTGTGCAATACAAACATGAAACAAAACCAATAACACCAAGGTAAATGGTGTACATTAGGACTGTCTTCTTGTAACCAGTGCAGTAGAGCTATAAGGTAAGGTGCTGCAGTCAAGTATGACACTGTAATAGCTGTAGAATCCAAATCTAATGGCTGTTAACTGTATTGTCTAACTCATGTAAATTGTATATTTATGTAAATTTAATTGTATTTGTACTGTAAATTGTATTTCTTGTGTTAGCTGACACATGCTTGAACAAATGACTCACAGGCTTTAAATGTATTTTGTAGCCAAATGACTCACAGCCTGTAAATGTATTTTGTAGCTTGCATATGCTGGATTGTACGATTTTTTTAGAAAGTCACACCAATACACCTTTGCTAGCAAATAACTGGAACGTTTTAGTGGCTTTAAATGGCATAATATATTACCAAACTTGCTCTTACCAAGCTTATTGTTTTACTGGGCCCTCCTATTCTACAGCCTCGGATGCTTAAAAACTAACTCGGGGTTTTACACTAGTAGCCTTGCATTTGTTTATTCTCTGAGCTTGATTTTCATTTCCACACTGTTTTTAAAGGAGTTGGTTTTCCTGCATGCCATGTACAGTGTCAAATGCTTAAACACTAGCCTGGATTCTCATTTTGTATAACTTGTTAGTGCAAGCAGATGTTTGTTTTATATCTAAATAATTCCCATACTGCAGTAATGTATCTGTCTTACTGAAACCTGATTCAAGAGCATTATACATAGAGAACTGTGAGAACATAGAGAAGAAGAACATGCTTAGTAAGGAAAGATGGCCCCAGATCCAATTTTATAAATGGTTTGTTGATTACCTCTTCCTGGTATGGAGTGGCGATGATGTAACGTTAAAAGAATTCGCTATAGAAATTAATAACAGCACTGACTTTCTAAAATTTGAGATGAAATACTCTAGACAGGAAACAAAATTTCTTGATGTAATGATTAGTATGGATGATGTGAATGGGATAACCACCAAGTTGTTTAGGAAGAAATGCCGTAGAAATACTTTACTCCATAGAAGCAGTATGCATCCAGGACATATCTTTAAGAATGTAGTAAAAGGGCAAACCCTTAGGACTTCAAGGCTAACAGCCAGGGATGATGAATTTAAGGAAGAACTAACTAGTTTGAAACTCAGATTTAATGAAAGGGGTTATGCTGATAGTATGACCACAGGAATCCTGGATGCATCTACTTCATGGAGAGATAGTATAGGTAAGTCGTATTTTTCAATGCCCAATAATGATAGAACAGGTTATGTTCAACATAAAAATGAATTTGTTAGATTCTCTACTTATTTTACCAGTGATGTGAATATAATAACCAGTGTGATAAAAAAGAACTGGAATATATTAACACAGAATCCAGAAATCAAACAAGTCGTAGGGGAAAATCCAAGTTTTATATTTAAGAACAGGAAATCTTTGAAAAGGATGTTATGCTATCCACACCATAATAAGGGACACGATATGACAGGAGTAAAATGGATGGTTCCTTATGGTGGATGCAATCAATGTATATACATAAATCATGAGAATGTATTTACACATCCAGACACTAAGCAAATATATGATTTTAGTGTAGCAGCCAATTGTAACACAAACCATGTGGTCTACTTGGCTGTCCGTCAGAAATGCTCTGCATTTTATGTGAGCAAGACTGACAGACAACTAAGAATTAGAATTAGGGAACACTTATTAAATATTAGGTATGGTGTTTCCACTAATGCATTAGCCAAACATGTGTCCTCTGAAGGCAATGACCATATTTTTATGTTCTCAGTTATTGAGAGAATTATTCCTAATGGGAGAGGTGGAGATGTAAAGAACCATACAGAGACCTCTGAAACTAGGTGGATTATCAGATTAAGAGCTAATAAAGGAAAGGGCCTTAATGATAGAATACCCTTGAAACCAGTTCTGAAGAATAGGAGGTTGTTCAAATGAAATTAAATTATTTTCATGAAAGACAGAGAAACATATTAAATATATATTATAATTGTTTTTAACTAAGGCATTTTATGTTACAATGTTTATCACGTATCTTTACTTGAAATGTTTTTCCAGTATGACTTTGTACATATTGCAGAATGACTGGTTTTACTTTAAGTACTAATTACTTTAAGCATTAATTGGTTTGATTTGATTGGTTTGAATACTGTTTAAATATAGTTAGGTAGGAAGTGTTTGTTTGAAGGTCTGAAGAAGTGATATGTGTATCATGAAAGCGCTTACCTGATTGAATAAATTTACCTTGGATTTTACCTACATTTCATTCATTCTTGGACTGTGTTTTAGCTAGGACATTCTGTGCCTTGTTTACTTCACCATTTCTTTGTGGATTTTTATACATAGAAAACTAATTGTAGTTTTGCTACAACCAGTAGGTACAAGAACTATCTAGTACTTATATAATAATTGTTAGGGAGTCAATAGTGTGGTAGGCTGATGTTACTCACGCTGCTAATGTTATTTATGGTGCTAATGCTTGTATTAACTCTTTAAGCTGTTTGTACTACCACAGCCGTAATTATTTTTTTGTTCTGTCTCTTACATACTGCTTTTTATTTTTGTGCCTCTAGTAAAGCAATAATCACCACATCTGTGGAACACAACTGAACAAGTCAGACACTACGGTCACCAAATAGATCACGACCCACCAATTCCAACCACAGAAAAGTGTTGCTTTTTACCTACAAATTTAAAGTATGTACAATATAAACTAACAGCTAGTTTGAAATGGATAAACTGTTATTCTAGCTGTACCATAGAGTAGTGAGCATGCTACCATGGGCATAAATTAGTGACCTTCCCCCCTTACACTCTTGCTCTTTGTATACCCCCACCCCCTTTTATTGACTCAGATGGAGACCTGTTTAAACTTTCAAAATTGGGTTCTGTTAAAACCTATCTCCCTTGTTTACTTCTAAATCTTCTCCAGTCCAAACATATTCTTAGTGCCTGTTTTACCCCTCTGAAAGCACTTTACTAGCCTTACCTGTTTTCTATTTAATCAAACCTTCTCCAGCCTAGCAAAGTGAGTGATACTTTTTTTCTTGTTCCCTTCTTTTCACTGTGCACATGCTGGTAAATCGGTCCAGCCCACTCTGTTCACCCTTGCTTCACTCAGGCTCACTCCGCTCCCCTACCCCTTTTACCACCCACCTCCCGCCCCTTAGGTTTATTCACATCAGCCAAATCTACACCCTTATTCTCAGCCTATCAGAACACACTCATCCCTACTCCTTCCCCTCCCTCAAACAAAACCCCACCCATCTTATCAACCTATCACCTTCTCCTCCTCCAATTTATCACAACTAACACATCTTTGCATTTCTCTTCCCTTAAAATCCAAAGTCTCAACCCCTCTTCTTTCATTTCTTCTCTCCTTATTCAACCCCTCCACTTTTATTTCACTTCTTCCTTTTCTAGACACAATCTACTTCATATCCTCTAACTACACATTATCCACAACCACCACTCCACCCCTTCACATTTTCCATTCACCTCACACCCACATCTATTCTCCACCCAACTCTTACTCCTCTGACACCCCTACACTTCCTCTCCCCCTACTTTTTCAGTATGACAACCCACATACCCTGTACATTTCATACCATACATCTCAACATAATAACAGCTATTACTCTACTTTTCCTTGCCTACATGACCTCTTACCACACTCATCTTACTCACCACAAATTATCTCCTACACTCTCCCGTGCACACAATACACATACCTCTATACACTCATACACCATTTCTCCCTCACTATACTGGTTCTCATATAACCACCTCTTTAAAACCAAGCCCATCACTTCATGCCCCCTACCTCACCCAAAGCCAAGATAAAACACCCTATCTATAGCCCACACTCTCACAATCTGTCCCTACTGCTTAAAACTCTACTTCTCACTGGTGACATACATGCTAACCTAGACCCTCCACATCATCCTCCCTTTCTGACTTATTACATCCTTGCTCCCCCACCCCATCCCCACAATCCCCTCCTCCTCTACTAAATCCTTGTCTGTTCTATCTATAAATATACAAAGTCTAACAAACAAAACCTCTGACCTACATGCATTCATTTCCCACTATGCTCCACACATCCTGACCTTGTCCAAAATCTGGCTTAAACCCCACATCCCAAATAATGTCATCCTACCCCCTGGCTACAACATCTACCATCAGGATAGAATCACTAAGAAAGGAAGAGGTGTTGCCTTAATCTATGCCGATCAACTGAACCTCTCTCCTTTATCCACACATTCACCTGACTTTTCCCCTGCTGAACTACTCTTACTAAACTGCCACTTAAACACCAACAAGAAACTTTTCATTGCTGCCATCTATAATCCACCCGGCAAAAATATTCCTACTCTAGAAAATATATTATCATGGATCTCCCAAAATATATCTCATGAAACAGTAATACTGAGTGATGTAAACATTGACTGGAAAGTACTTAGTGCTAACTCTCCAGACCAAAGCCTCAATCTCTTTGGTTTCATCCAACTCATAACAATATCAACATGCTTCAATAAACTATCCAATACCAGCACTATCATCAACTGGATATTAACTAACAGCCCCTACCTTTATCACAACCCCAAGATGCTTCCAGATACCATAAGAAATCACCTCCTTATTTATATAGAAAGATACTCCCCCCAACCATCTAGGACTCATTTATATAAAGAGTGACACAAACTCTCTACTTTTAACTGCAAGATCTTTAATGACAGACTCTCATCAATAAACTGGTCCTGCACTAACATAATTGCCCTCTTAATAATGCAGTGTTACAATTTAACAACATCTTCTTAAACATTCTCAACTCAATAGCTCCACTTTGTAAAATAAGGATAAAATTTCATCATGCCCCTGACTAACAAAAGAAATTCGTTCCCTTATGCACCAAAGAGACTCTGCATGGAAAACATGGATAAAATTAAAATCCACCACCAACCTCCAATACTACAAAGAATTGAGAAATCATACAAAAAAAATCCTCCATGATAAGAGAAAATTCAATTTTAAGTCCAAGACAGCCCATCACACTAATCCAAAAACCTTCTGGAGATCTATTAACTCTATTCTTCACTCCGGAAATCCTCAAACTTCCAATCCCTACCCTAATTTGCCAGCACAAGACTTTGCCATCCTCCTTAACCATTACTTCATTGATACTGTTCAAAAACTCACCAATTCTAATCAAAACTCTAATCCCACTACCTCTCCTCAAATACCTTTTGACCTTACCTGCTTCTCCTTCAATCCTGTGCCACCTCATACATAAGATCCCTCCTCCATAAATTCAAACCATGTTCCCCCTCAGCTGACAAACTACCCCCTCTTTCTCAGCCTTGCAGCCAACTCCATTGCCTACCCAGTATCAGGACTCATCAATACATCTATTAGGGAAGCCACTGTACTTGACATTTGGAAAACTTCTTATGCCATACCACTCCACAAAGGAGGTAATTCCACTGACCCATCCAACTACAGGGCCATAGCTATACTATCCCCCCTCTCTAAAATCCTAGAAAAATGCATACATACCCAACTTCTCAAATATCTCATCCAAGAAAACCACCTGACACCCGCCCAACATGGATTCCAGCTTAATCATAGCACTTCAACTGCTCTCCTTTCTTTCATTAACACCATAGCGAATTCTTGGGATAACAATAAACTTGTGTCATGTCTCTTCCTAGACGTTTCAAAAGCATTTGACATTGTCTCCCACTCTAAACTGCTAACCAAGCTTGCCAACCTTAATCTCTCAGCCTCTACCCTTGAATGGTTCTCCAGTTACATCTGAAATAGAAAGCAATCAGTAAGATGGCACTCCTCCTGTTCCCCTTTCCTCCCCATTCATATAGACATTCCTCAGGGCTCCATCCTGGGACCCTTTCTTTTCAATATTTTCACCAATGATCTCCACACCCCCTGCCCTCATTCCTCTTTTATACAGTATGCAGATGATTCATCTCTCATTTCCTCTTCTGAAAACATCTCTCAACTTCACACTCTGGCCCAAGACCCGTTTATCTCTGTGAAAACATGGCTCAATGAAAACCAGCTAATTCTTAATCCAAAAAACTAAACTCTTACTCTTTCTTCCAAAATCTCTCTCTCACCTCAAATCCAACTTCTCCATCTCTTCCTTAAATAAAACCACCATAAATGTTGAACCCCACACTAAAGCTACTTGGTATGACAATAGATGATGAGCTAAAACCCGGCCTCCACATCCAACAGTATATAAAAAAAGCCAACCAAAACTTTGGTCTCCTATATTGAAATAGTAAATAGCTAACAAAAGAAACTAGAGTATCCCTGGCCCAAGCTTATTTACTCCTAAGTCTGCTATATGCTGCCCCAACCCTTACCAACCTCTAGTCCTCATTAACCACTAAGCTGGAATAAGCATACCATAAAATTGCCAGATTTTCGGCAAACCTATCACATACATCTCACCACTGCCTGACTCAGAAACACCTACAGTGGCTTGAATTCCCCAAACAACTTCAGTTTTATCAACTTCATACTACTCACATTCTACTCAACAAACCCAATGCCTGCCCTTCACTATCCAACCTTGTATCTTACTACACACCCATATGCCCTCTCTGAAGCACCAACCAACATCTTCTCCAAGTATACAAACCCAATAAGGTTATAGGAAAATTATTATATAAATATGCAGTATCCCAAAACTAGAACAAACTCCTGCCCAGCTAAAGAAAGATTACTCACACCAACTCTTTCAAAAAAGAAATAAAAAACTATCTAGCTAACCTCTGGATCTGTCCTTGCCATGCCCCTACTTGAACCGCTAACCCTCATCCCTCTAACCCCCTCTCTACCAACCACCTCAAATTGACCCTCACACAAGTTTCTGCCTTAATGACTAAATAGATGGTTACACTATAATGAGAGCTTTGGCTTAACAACTTTATCGTTTTCATTCTTTACTCTTTATATATATATATATATATATATATATATATATATATATATGTGTGTGTGTATAAACTATATATAACTATATGTGTTGCTAAAATTTCTCAATTAAGAAAATTTTATATTGTATTCTCTGATCATTCTGTCTGTACTCTATTTATTTTGCCACTGTTATTACCTCTTGATTTTTACTTGGTAAATAATTCATCTGTTTATTCTGCTCTGTATAATTCAATTTTTTTTTCTGTATTCTGTTTTTGATCATGTACTTACTTTATTCAATATGTTAATATTCAATGTATAAACTACCTGGAGCTTTTCTTTTCAGCTCTCCACTGAAAATGGGATGTTTTGGTTAGATGGACCAAGCCGGTTAATAAATGTCATATAAATAAATAAATATCGTACTGTTTAAGGCTGTCTCTAGGCCAATATTGGTCACATAATGCTCTGTCATCCACAGACATTAGGTGATAAAGGTATATGGGTGAGGTAGCCCACTCCATGAGCTGATATTGTTTGCTGACTTCACAGATATTACAAACCACTAACAATAGATTGTGCAAACCTGCATTGTTTATACTGATATATGGCTTACCTACTATCTTTTTTATGCATGTATTTCATGCATGTGTGTACTATTGTCACTGCAGTCTAGTATAACACTGAAGTATTACTACCAGGTCATATTTTGTTTCCAGTTGAGCTCTAGGCAAATATCAAGTATCTCAGTTTGTTAAATGCACTGTATATAGTACCTAGATTGCAAACTATCACCATATCAGCCAACAGAACACCTTGGTAGTTATATAGGTACACCTGATGGGCATGTGTTCTGTGTAGATATGTACCTGCAGTTGTTACTGCTTGGACCATAGTGTTCCATGCATATAACTTGAGAGGTATGTACATGCTACATCAGCTATAGGAGACTTGTAGTCACTGTACACATAAACAAAATACAGACACGTAGAGTAGATAGTAGTACTGTTGTCAAGGAAATAACTGGAAATGTTACTAATGGACTGTTTCTCTCTCTTTCTCTCTCTCTCTCCCCATCCCTTATCTTCATTTATTTATTGTTGTTATTCATTGGTTATGGTTTACTATTAACGTCTGTTGTTACATTAACTGTTTTTTGGGACATGCGTTTTATTATTGTTATGTGTTATAATGGTTGCACATAGGTTCATAGGTTCATAGGTAGGTACTAGGCTATCGGCCCTGGGGCCTATACAAGCCCAGCCAAATAGGTATCCTGGCTTTTGCAACCCAAGGAAATTATTTTCCTGTGCCACTGTCGAGCAGAGCCACAGAGGTGATCCCCGGGGTGAATTTCCTATTTCCCATCCAGTCATCAAGATTTTTCTTGAAGTGCTAATGAGGAGCTTTGTTTGATATAGATAGGTAGTTTATTCCAAAGTATGGGAAGTCTCTGGGACAGGAATCTATCCCTTCGGCATGTTCTGTTTATTGTGGTGACAAGGTTTAGGTCTCTAGAGCATGTAGCTTGGAGGGATTGGAATTTCTTTAAGTGGAGCACGTCCAACAGCTCTGGGTTTGACATAGCTTTGTATGTTAGGCAGAGATCACCTCTGAGTAGGCGATATGTGATGTAGTAAAGCTGGAGTTTTTTTGAGATGGTCTGCGTAGGGCATCTGTTTGAGGCTGGTAATCCTCTTTGTGAGGTATTTCTGCGGCCTTTCTAGTTGTTGTAGATGTCTTGTGAGGTAAATATCAAAAGGGGCATTGTACTCTATAATGGGTCTAGTGAGTGATGAGTAGAGGGGAACAATGACCTCTTTTTTTCTGGATGAGAAAGCTTTTGTGATGAGGTGTGCCACGTAGAAGGATTTCCTGACTACTGTGGCAATGTGATTATCAAAGGAGAGACTACTGTCCACCTGTGTCCCAAGGTCTCTTATCACACTTTCAGTGTTAAGTATACTACCGCCTATGATGTAGTTCATGGGTACAGAGTTTTTACCAAAGGGGATGACAATGCACTTTTTGGCATTGAGCTTGAGGCCATGGCTTTGACACCAGGCATCTGTCCCAGTGAGGCCCTTTTGTAGGATGTCCACATCGTTAGGAGTTTCAATTATGGCTCCTACTTTGCAGTTATCTGCGAACTTCAGTAGCCAAAAGACCTTCTGTGTTAGCCTGTACTTCAGAGAAGTAGATACCAAACAGGAGAGGACCCAGGACTGAACCCTGTGGTACTCCATTTGTCACTGGTCTGAAGTGGGATTGGAGTCTGCTACTTTCACAGTGTGGGTTCTGTCAGTGAGCCAGTTGGCAACCCATCTTGTGACATAGGGGTTTATACCTAGTTTAGTGAGTTTATCTATAATTCCAGAGTGGGGGATGGTGTTGAAAGCCTTGGCAAGATCTAGATAGGCTGTGTGAACCACCTTACCCTTGTCTACATTTTTGGTGACTGCTTCAAAGAAGTCTATCAGGTTTAGGAGACATGATCTGCCTTTTACAAACCTGAACTGGGTGGGGTCCAGAGTTCGGAGATTACCAATGTCTTTGTTTATAAGTTCCATGATTATACATTCCATGGCCTTGCAGACCAGGCTCATCAGGGTAATGGGGCAGTAGTACCCAGGGTATGTGGTGGCTCCCCCCTTGTGGAGTGGGATAACCATCGCTGTGCACCATTCAGCAGGCACAAAGCCTGAGGTGAGGCTATGATTGAACATGGTACTTAGGTGGGGTGCCAGTTCGTTCTGTAGTTCATGTAGAACGCAGCCTGGGATGTTGTCTGGTCCCATGGATGATGTGTTCTTGGCTTTGGAGAGTGTGGTTTTTGCCTGTGCAGCTGTGATTACAGAAACGTTGCATTCTTCTGGGCTCTGTAGGGGTGAGAGGGGGGTAAAGTTAGCACTGAACCTATCTACCAGGATGTTGGCAATATCAGTTGTGTCTGTATATTTAGTGCCATTGTGCTGTAACTCAGAGCAGATCTGAGTGTTGCCATTGAGATTCTTGACATAGCTATAGAATGCTTTGTGGTTGTCTTTAGAATCAGTGGCAATTTTGTTTTCATAACTAGCTTTGGAGGATTTTATCAGGGATTGCAGTTTCTTACTGAGGCTGACCAGGGAGCCCCTCCACTCATGGGATTTTACTCTCTTTTGCAACAGTTTCTTCCTTCTGTTTTACAGTTTGTTTATGGCAGGGGACCACCAGATTGGCTTCCTCTTTTTAGAGGGTAGCGTCTTGGTTCTGTTTGGGATAGCATGATCCATGCACTCATGTAAGTGTTTATAAAGTGCAATTGTGTAGGATTCAATAGTCATAACTGTATTGTCCATCTGCATGGGTGTCATGAAGTTCACCACTTCTGTCTTAAGAAGCATGAAGTTGGCTTTGGAGAGATGTTTTACCATGGTTTCCTTAATGGGGGGTGGGGGCAGGATGTGAATATCTAGGGTAATTAGCTTATTGTCAGCTAGGACCAATGTTGACTTCAGGTGTGGAACACCGGTCACTCATGTTGGTAATGACTAGATCTAGGCTATCGTTGCCCCTGGTGGGGGTGTGGATAAGTTGATCCAGGGCATTGGAGTTTATGAATTCCAGAAAGCATTGAGTGAAGGAGTTGGTACATTAGTAGTTTTTCCCAGTTAATGGTGGGGTAGTTGAAATTGCTTATTATTAGGGTGTTTGGTTGAACCCTAATATTTTCCAGTACATCAAGAAAAGAGGAGTGGGAATTCTGAAGCATGTTGGGTGATCTGTTGCAAGCTACAATTTGGATTGCAGTTTTTCCCAGAGTTAGTTTCACTTGGATAACCTTGGCTGCATTATGCTGAGCAACTAGCCTGGAGGTGTGGATATCCTTAATGAATATGGACACACCTCTGCCTTTGGTGTTCTGGCCGAAAAGTGTGGTATGAGTTATAGCCTGGTAGTGCAGGGGTGCTCTATGGATCCTTGAACCAGGTCTCAGTCACTGCACAGATATCGATGTTCTCCATTTTAAGAAGTGCCTAGAGTGAGTGCATTTTGAGATTTTGACTTCTAGCATTGAGTATCATCACCCTCAGTTTTTGCTTGCCTGTTCCTGTTACAGTGGTGAATTTGTCATTTGAACCTTGCCTAAAAAGGCAAGAACCTTAGCCAGTATCCAGAATCCCAGGGGTGACAGGTGCAGGCCATCTCTGGCAAAGCATCGTGGTCTGTCGACCATGTCATCTCAGGCAGACAGATACTGGATCCCTTTAGAATGGCACCAGAAGCTTAGCCAATTGTTGAAGTCAATCATTTTGTCCTTGTACTGTGGCATCATTCTGGGTGATGGCAGAATGCTACTCAGGGCTAGGGTCATACCTGCCTGGGCTACAAGATCGAAGAGCTCCTCCATGTCTCTTTTCATGTAGTCCAGGGAGGTACATCTCAGGTCATTCACACCAACATGGACAATGACAGAGTCATATTTGTACTTGTGGAGTGACCTGAGTGCGTGGGTTATGTGGTGGATCCTGGCACCCGACAGGCAGCTGACAGTAACCTTCTCCTTGTTTAGTCTGGTGAGTGGGACATCAGTGTGCCTGACTATAGAGTCACCTATGACTAGTGTGTTGGGTACATTGTTTTGCCTTATTGGCTGTGGTTGAGTGGCACACTGAGTCTGCTGGCTATGTGTCATTTGGGTTGTGTTGAGGGGTGGAGGTTGCTTGCATTTCTGCTTTGAAGTCTCTGTTGCTTGAGCAGATTATTATTGAGAGCCTCTGTGAATGTTTTTGTGTTTCTATGTGTGGATTTTGGTGGTGTATATTTAGTGAAACTATGTGATGAGTGTGGTGTAGTGCAAGTGTTTACCTTTGCCTCTTGACTGTCAAGTTCAGTCTTGATTGGAAAGAGCTTTACCTCCAGTTTGGCTAGATAAGTGCATCTCTCACAGGTTGTAGTGTTGGGTGGTAGGAGGAGAGGGTTGTCTGTGTACATGAGGCAATTTCTACATTGCCCCAAGATGCTCAGATTCATCAGATAGACAGGAGAGAACACTGGGAGCTGACCCTTGGACATGCCTGAATAAAAAACTATTTTCTTCTAGATAAGTGAGGAAAGTGAGTAGAAGAACTGTTTTTCTCTAAGCGAGTGAGGAAAGTAAGTACCAAAACTGTTTTGTTAAATTACCTATTTTGTTGGCCTAATGCTGTAACTGTTAATGACATGTTGTTAACATACTGACTGTTCTGTCATTTATTGTTATGTTCCATATAATATGCATTGATATGTAACTGGGTGATTTTCAATGTGCTTCCATGCTGTTACTGATAACAATGAATTCTTCACAACTAAGCTATACTTATTGCTATACCTCCATTACCACAGCACGTCAGGGTAGGCTGGTTCCAGATGATCCACCTACCATGCCTCAACTGGCAGTCACTGGGTCCCAGCATGTCTGGAGCCCAGACTGGCAGTGCCCAGAATAGACTGCCAGTCATGGTGCACAGGATTGTTCACAGCAGCAATGAACACCGCCTGTGTCAGATTGAGAGCACACTAGCAAACTTGGTGGGGCAGCCTCGCCCTGGCACCCAGCCTTCAACACAGCCACCCTCAGAGCAGTGAAAGAGCAGTGCCAAAGTCCCATGGGTGGGGACATGAGTCATGCAGTTGCCATCTGGAGGCACGTGGGACTTGGATTCCACAACTCCCTCCCTTTCCAAGGTTTTCACCCACCTCATGTTTCACACACCACCCCTGTATGCCATCTTGTCTGTCTTGTCTGTCTGCTAATGCATCCTCCCCTACCCAGCTTACCTCCCCACACATACCTATGTCCCTTCCCCAACATTTCACTCTCACCTTAATAAATAAAAATGGGCACCTGTCCCAAAAGAAAATATCGCCCCATACATAGCTCTCCATTTCACACACATATCCACTGGACATAAATAATTTGGTCCAATTGGCTTGACAATGCAGTTATGTTGTCCTCACCCCTCTCTCTGGGGTTTGAGAGTACAAATTCATTTACAAAATATGACAAAGTGCACAGCTGTTGCTGTACAAGAAATTATAGCTATGGTTCTGTCCTACAACCTCCCTGCACATGCCTACCTGCCTTTCACTGCATTTTCCCCCACTTACCCACATTTCACCACTTTCCTGTCACCCCCTTTTTCTTTTCTTTATATTTTTTTAGCACAGGTTTGCGCCAATTTGTGCAGAGCAGTGTGGTGTGGCACCCTCCGCTGCTTCATTTAAATAAGCTTAAATGAGCTTTAATGATTAAATATGTTTATTACATTGTTAGACGTGCAAAATAAACACCTTTGCTATGTTTCAAACCCAGGCCCCTCCCACCTTTAGCCCACTACATTAACCCACCACACAAATCATAATTAAAACACATGTTTCCAGCAAAACATACTGATTGCCACTTACAGTCAGGCATGTAACTGAAATCAAACATGAAAAAAGAAAGCCAGCACCTTGGAAGCATGAAGATTTATTATAAGAACCAGACCGATTTCAGCATATAGCTTTCATCAGTGGTACATCGCAAATAGCAGTAATAACCCTGCAATAAATACTTAATCTAATTAGGTATCCATGACATAATTTCCTGTCCAAAACAAAATTTTTCTGATACCAAATAATAGGCACAAAAAAACAATGTAGAACAACATAAAAATCAATGTGGAATAACTGTTTTATTTCCCTTTATGTTTTTCCTTGATATTTTAATATTCTGTTTTTTGTTTTCTGTTTTAAGAACTGTTGTACTCTTGATATCAACCACAGAGTACTAAAATCATACCCAGTGGTATCCAACTCATGATAGGAAGGGAAAGTGTTACAATTTATCATTTAAACCAGGTGGGAATAGACCACCCAATTTTACAATCCATTTCCTTTCCTTCATGATTAATATATCATGCCAACCTGTTTTGAAGGATCTATTGCCTGATATTTTGTCAATGACTGTAAAAGTAAATTTCACTGTATGATGAATCACTGAATGTCTATAAAGAGCATTGGTGGCTCTGGCATTCCTAATATCCCCTAGATGTTCTGACATTTGAAATTTAAATTGTCTAGAAGTTTGGCCCACATAGAAAGCTTGGCAAGTGCAAGTGGCTAAATATATAACCCAATGGTTATATATCGCCCCATACATAGGGCGAAGCAGTTAATGTTGTACACCTGTCCAGTGTTTTTGCTGGTAAAGGTTTTTGTTTTGAAAACATGTTTGTAGAAAGTGCAATGTCCGCATGGGTAAGAACCAACCAATTTCTCCCGTTAATGTTGTTTGATGATAAATCGCATTCTGATGCATGATTTTTTGCAGTGAAAAAAATGGGAACCTAAAGTTTTGCCCCACCTGTAAGAAAATAGGCATTTGTCCCCCAAAAGGTCATCTAATTGTTCATTTGTCTTCAAAATGTTCCAATGTTTGTCAATAACATCGACAAGATATACTGTATTTCTACCAAATGTGGTGACCATTCTCAAGGTGTCCTTGTTATACTTCTTAGGTTGATGTTTATATTCTAATAAAGTGTTCCTGGATTGGTTTTTAGCCCATTGCATGGCCAAGTTAACATTCTGTTTGCCATATCCCCTAGCTAAAAATCTGTTAGCTAAATCATGATGGGATTGTGTAAGATCCTGCTGTGAAGAGTAAATTCTCTTCAAATGCAAAAACTGGAATTTTGGAATGTTATTAATGGTATGTTTGGGGTGGAGACTGGTGACATGTAACAGGCTGTTATATTGTGGATATTTTTGGTAAACTGTGGTCCGTAGCGTGTTGTCTGCCTGACGCTTTAGATGAACATCCAGAAAGTGAATCTCATTTATGTGATGACTTACTGTAAATTCAACTCCCCATTTGTTTCCATTGAGATATTCAATGAATTCCTCCAGATATCCACTGCCTCCTTTCCATACAAGCCAACAGTCATCCAAAAATTGTCTCCATATGTCTATCTCTGGCAAATACAGATTATGTAGTTCATTGTATATGATGTGCTCCTCTACATATCACATATATAAATCAGCATATATTAGGGCAAAAGATGCCCCCATTGCTGTGCCTTGAATTTGCCAGTAGCACTCATGTTGAAAATAGAAGATGTTTTTAGTAAGGACATGCTCGGCCATACAAATGAGCAATGTGTTGAAACCTGGACTATAAATGTTAGTCTTATTTAGCCAAAATTCTAATGCTGTTAGTCCAGCCCAATGTGGAATGCTGGTATAGACTGATTTTACATCTAGGGTACACATCAACCAATGAGGTTCAAATTGAGACTCAGATACAATTTATAAAAATTCAGCCGTATCCTTTAATCTGGCTCTGACATATGGCAAAAGCGGTTTCAAATATTCAGTCAAAACTGCCGACAATGGCTCCTTGAGGGAGCCTATGCCTGTAACAATAGGCCTGCCTGGTGGCGTATTCAAAGATTTGTGAAATTTGGGCAATAGGTACAGATATTGTTTATCTGGATCATTGACTATTAATTGTTTGGTTTTAACACTGATAATTCCCTCCTCAACAGCTTCCTGCAAAAAATTGTCAATTTCTTTTTTAATGTTTGGAGTGGGGTCAGTGGGCATGTTCATATAATGCTGAGGGTTGGACAGTTGTCTACTTCTCTCGGCCCAGTAATAACTGAAGTCCATGACCACCACAGCCCCACCCTTGTCTGCTAGTAGAATGGAAATATCAGTGTTAGCCCTAAGATCCATGAGAGCTTTTTGTTCTGCCTTTGTCAAATTATGTCTAATGATATTTAAGGAGCCTAAATGGTAATGCAGATTTTTAATCACTGCCTATTGGAAAATGGCAACATGTTTGTCCATGGATGGACTGAAATTAGATTTGTGGAATCTAAAATCAGTAGATCTCTGAGAATGATCTTGTTGGCCGAAAAACAATTTTAGATTAATCTTTCTATAAAATGATAATATATCAGAAACAAAATGCTTTCATCCACAAAAAAACGGATAAAACCAAGACCTTTATTCAACGATTCCTCTTCAGATGATAAAACATGTTTTGAAATATTATGCACATTTGAGCATTCCAGATTTATTTCACTATTGATTGAAAAAGATCCTCTATGGTTTTTACCCCTATGTTTGCATCCCCCCCGTGCCTCCTACCCCTAAAGGGTATTCTGGACCCCGGCCCCTCTTGGAATCAGGGGATTCACTAATGTATGTGGATTCGGTGTCAGTAGTGGAGGATTCCTCCCCCGAGGTTGTAGTATGCGGTCTACCTTTTTTTCAATATAGATCTCGGTCTTTTTTTGCGTATCTGAGTGGTATTTTTTGTTCCATCCACAAACCTAACACTTCTCTGTGACTCAAACGGCCTACCCCTTTCATAGTCCTCCATGTAACTGAAATAAAAACTAATTGGAAAATGGGAGTGTACATTGGACTCTGGCACAATAATACACCAGTAGGCCTGCAATAGCAGGTATATGTGCCCTTTTATCAGCAACTTATGGGAAGACACATGCTAAGGCAGCAATGGCAAAGTACATGTACAATTGGGACCCTGGTGCAAAAATACAGCCATATAAAACCATGCACATACTGATGGATGTAGAAATGTTTGTCACAGCCTATGTATGTCCACATATATCTTGCAAATGCACATGAACTTGCAGTGAATTGGTAGCTCAGTCTGTTAAATGCCTTGCATGCAGTGCATTTTGCCACACACAATCCTGGGTTCAAATCCAGTTTTGTATTACAGTTCAATTACATTATTGTGAAGTCAGCAAGTAATGACTGAGTCATGCAATCCTAATCCGCACAGGTTACTGCTACTTAATGAACTGCTACCCAGTTTTGCAAGTCAGAGGCCTGCAGATAGGGACACACTGCACATATCCTTATAGCCTAACTATATGTTGCTTGCTACTCTGTTATTGGCACCATTGCATAACAGACATATCTTAATCACTTGCCTCAGTTGGACTGTACAGAGTACCCTTACCCTGGCTCTGCCATAATGACAGGGCTGACATATCTGCCACAGTTACACGTACAGCTTGCTGTCCTCAAAAGTGTCCACACTCCCCACTATGTGCGCCTGGCTGCAGCAGATGCCTGTAGCATACACAGCTGTATGTAAAGGTAGCTGCCACAGGCCTACCATTCCTCTCAACCCTCCTAGAACAAGGGATCCAGACATAGCCATATGCAATGGGGGCTAAGGGCCACAGATAGAGACATGTGTAATGGTTTGCCCCTACAAATATAGTAGGTTAGAATAACAGCTAGTGGATTAACATGCATATTCTGATGGATATGAAGTCTGACACTCAAGTGTGTCTCATTCCTTCCTCACCTCAACCCACAATGTTTGCCAGTGAACTGTCAGATGACCACAATGTCATGGGACACTGACCACGCATATGAAGTGAAACTGTGGACATACTCCATAAATCTCTACAGTTGAAGTTAAGGTACCTACCCTCTGTGATGCTGTACTCTCTACACCTCAGTAATGTCCATCTTAACAACTAAGAAAGGGGTCCAGGTCTACATGAAGGCCTTATTTATTGCACTGTGGTGGCAATGATAGTGAAATTCAGTTGTTTGGGTTGCAATTAGCAATGCTAAGACACAGATTGGTGCAAATGCAATTACCTTGTAATGTGCAGTACCATAAAAAGGCAAGCAGCTGCTTATGGGGAATAGGTCTGTATGAGACTTAACTCACACGGAGAGCATATTTCCAAAAGATTACCAGAAGTAAAGTTCAAAAAAGTAATATTGCACTCCACCAGGTATGTAATAGATTTCTCCATATAACAGGATGCAGATGGGAGGATGGAGGTATGGAGAACAGAGATTACAACAGTAAGCCTGTCTTAGATCTATGGTAATGACATGTCAATGATGCTCTTCTGGCCTACACCTACAGGCATGCCTCTTAATTGTCCCTGATTTTCAATCACATCTCATCTCTGTCCCTGTCAATCCCTCCTACAATGGTTGGCTGTTGTACGAAAGCTAGGGGATTGCACATAGGTTCATAGGTCAGTACTAGGCTATCTGCCCGAAGACATTTATAAGCCTAGCTGGAATGTGTCGGCTTTCGCCGCTCTCTTAGATTAGTTCCCTGTGCCTCTGTCCAGCAGAGCCATTGAAGTGATCCCTGGGGTAAACTTTCTGTTTCCCATCCACTCGTCAAGTTTCTCTTGAAGAGGGTTAGCAAGGAGCTCTGCCTAATGAAGATTGGAATCTTGTTCCAGAGCATGGGAAGTCTCTGGGACAGGAATCTATCCCTCCAGCACATCCTATTTATTGTTGTGGTGAGGTTTAGATCCCTGGAGTGTGTGGCTCGAGGGGATATGGTTTTCTTTAGGTGGAGCATGTCCATCAATTCTAGGTTGGACATGGCCTTGTATGTCAGGCAGAGATCACCTTTGAGTAGGCGGTATGCAACAGAGTACAGCTGGAGTTTCTTCAGTCGAGCTGCATAGGGCATCTGCTTGAGGCCAATGATCCTCTTGGTGAGGTACTTCTGTGGTCTTTCCAGTTGTTGCAGGTGTCTTGTAAGGTACATTCCAAATGGGGCATTGTACTCTATGATGGATCTGATGAGTGATGCATAGAGGGGCCCAATGCTAACCATTTTGTGATTAGGTGGGCCACATAGAAGGAATTTCTAACCACTTTGGCAATGGGATTATCAAAGGAGAGGTTACTATCTACTTGGGTCCCCAGATCCCTTATTATGTCTTCCATATTTAGGGGGCTACCACCTATGTGGCAGTTTATGGGTACTTTGTTTTTTCCAAAGGGGATGACTATGCACTTTTTGGCATTTAGCTTGAGGCCATGATTTTGACACCAGATATCCATCTCAGTGAGACCCTTTTGGAGGATGTCTGTGTCAGCCAGAGATTCAATTATAGCCCCTAGTTTGCAGTCATCTGTGAACTTGGTCAGCCATAGTCTTCCTGTGTTTGTCTGTACCTCTGAGAAGTATATGCCGAACAGGAGGGGTCCTAGGACTGAGCCCTGGAGAATGCCACTTGTAACCGGTTTAGAGTCAGACCTAGCTCCCACAACTCTTACCATGTGGGTTCTGTCCATGAGCTAGTTGGCAACCCATCTTGTGACGTAGGGGTTTATGTTCAGGCTGGTGAGCTTGTCTATAATACCTGAGTGGGGAATGGTGTTGAAGGCTTTTGCAAGGTCTAGGTAGGCTGTGTGGACTACCTTTCCCTTGTCTATAGCCTTGGTAACTGTGTCAAAGAAGTCCACCAGGTTTAGGAGGCATGATCTGCCCTTAGCAAAGCCAAACTGGGTAGGGTCCAGTGTTTGGAGATTTCCAATGTCTCTGTTAATGAGATCCATGATGATGTGCTCCATAGCTTTGCAGACCAAGTTAGTCAGGCTTATAGGGTGATAGTTCCCGGGGTCCGTTGTGGCTCCACCTTTGTGGAGTGGAATAACTGTTGCTGTGTGCCACTCTGTGGGTACATATCCTGTGGAGAGGCTGAGTTTAAACAGTGTGTTTAGGTGAGGAGTTAGTTCATCTTTGAGCTCATGTAGGACACAGCTTGGGACACCGTCCGGTCCCATCGATGCTGTGTTTTTGGCTTTGGAGAGGGCTGTTTTAACTTGAGTGTCTGTGATTGCAGGGGCACTACTACCCCTTTTGGGGGTGAGAGGGGGGGGTGAAGTTTGCACTGAGCCTGTTTGCCAGGATGTTGGCTATATCAGTCAGTTCAGTGTATTTTGTGCCATTCTGCACTAACTCTGAGCAGATCTGAGAATTGACACTTAGATTCTTGACATAGCTAAAGAATGCCTTGTGGTTATCTTTGGAGTCCATGGCAATTTTTCTTTCAAAGCTAGCCTTGGATGATTTTATGAGGGAACGTAGTTTCTTGCTGATACTGATCAGGGATGTATTCCCTTCTTGGGATTTTACTCTTTTCTGTACTAGTTTCCTCCTTCTATTGTATAGCTTGTTTAAGGCAGGGGTCCACCAGACTGGTTTCCTTTTCTTGGAGGAGTGAGTCTACATACAACATCATGACAATGAGTAAGAGTGTACACTTCTGCAATGTCAAATGATGTACTGTAATTCACCTCCCTCATTCAGTCACTGCCTCACATACATAGTTCGAACATTTTAAAAGTGTCCCTGAATGTCCATGATGTATTGCAGCTAAGTACCCGTTTCTGTTGACATATGTCCCTGTTTGTTTGATGGCTATGCCTAACATACCTGTCAACCTCTTACAGCATGAAAGCAGGGCAAAGCCATAATGTATGGGGGGACATAGGCCCAAATGCAGCGACAGTGTTTAAATATTTGTCAGAGATCCACAACTTTGCGTAAAAATGACCAAAACTATGAGGCAAACATCCCTACATTCTGCAAATATCTGTATAGTTGAGAGATATGATGCCTACAGGGAACATATACTACACAGCTTTGTAGTGCGATCACGCGTATAGTAAAGGGGGTATGGGGGGCACAGCCCCACACCTTTTTTAAATGTTGGAAACCATAGACATGGATACTTACAAACTGAATGGATAACTCTTTCCAGAAGATAATATATACCCAACCCCCACACCCCCCTTACTATATATACTAACTCCAGGATCGCACTACAGTGGGGAACAGGGCATATATCTTTCAGCGAAATGAGTTTCAGTCAAATGAGTTTTCAGTGAATTGTGCTCAGGCAAATGATTTTCAGTGAAATGGGTTTTCAACAAAATGATTTCCACATAGCAGATCTTTGGGTGGAAGAGGCAACAGACTTGCGCTCAAGTTAGCTAAGTGTAGGAGCATGCCCAGTGGGACTGTCAGTACTTACAAGGTGACTCCAGGCCAAAGCTACCTGTACTCCAGTCCAGGATTTTGTGTGATGCAGACATTGACTACTGCATCTGTTTCCACAGTACAGCACTTCCTTGAAATCGTCCAAGGCATTCCCTGGCTGTATGCTGTACTTAATATGTGACTGAGGTACATAATGTAACACCACAGACAGGGTGGCAGTCTGCATACTTCTCACTGTACATGTTTTTGCAGAATATCCAGCATTTTGCCCCATACATCTGGTCTGGGTTTGTTTCTCATACATTTGTGGTGTTCCAGTAAAATATCGCATAATGTAGTCACTCAATTGTACTTACTACTGACACATGTAAGTGACAGCCTTTACATCCTGCAGTCATTCTGTTCTGTTGCACCCTGCTGTTATACTAATTACCTTCTAGGTTAATCAGAGCATGTGTAATGGCTATCTGTAGTTTTGGCCCTTTGTCCCCCCATTCACTATGACTTTGTCCAGCTTTTTGCAGTAACAGATTAAGGGGTATGACAGTCTGTGGGAATACCACCATACATGTACTTCACATGCAAAAGATGTGTATGCTGCCAGATTCAAGCCATCAACATCATCACCCAGGCTAACATCTTTAGCTCAGTGAGCCACACCAGCCACCAGACAGAGAGGAATCATTCTTCATACCATGAACATCATACAGACATACATTGTCACCCCTGCGTTACGTAAGACATATATCATATGGCCAGATTCTATGTCACAACCCTGGAATTGGCTGGTTTGCTGATATATCATTGCAGACTTACTGTTACAGCAGTTGTATGGGTACACTGATGTGTTGAGAGTGGGGGACGACCAGCCCATACTCGGCTGGCATAGACAGTAGTGTGACTGTCGTGTGACCCTACTGTTTGCCATCTCCCTTGAATAATGTAGTGGATAAAAACTATGTTCTTGAGGAGGGAGTACCCAGCAGACTTGCTTAATGAGCTTATGCGGGAAGTGATAGGTAAAAGAAGAGTAGGGCATTTTAAGCCCATGGTTGGGGAAAACAAACTAGACAACAGCCCCTCTAAAGTTGAAGAGGGGAGACCGGAGTTGGAAAAAGGTACTTTCTGTAGATCTATGGTACTTACATTCAACTCAGACTCACACCACTTGATGTCCAATTTTTATAAGAACTGGGACATTTTAATGGAAAGGTTCCAACTACACTAGAACAGGATGTGTAGGGATGTACAAATGTGAGTCTTGTAACTGGTGCCAAAAGGTGAAATTGGGCAGCAAATTTACAGTGAACGGTATAGCTTATCATCTCCACTAGTGCCTTCTGGTCACCACGTTAATGTTAATGGCTCCTTCATTAATGTAAGCACTCCAACACCAGTGGACTATGTTCAAGAAGCAGGTACCTATACAGTGTTTTTTAACCACCAACAAGACTTTTCAGTACACAATTATTCTACTTTATGTATAAATGAAACTACAGCTGACTTACTGTCTAAGGGAATGTCTTTTGTACCTGGTAAGAGATTTAATGTTGTAGACACTATGTTGGATCTGAAACTTTATTTAAGAAAGTTGAATTTGACCTTACTACATGGTACTACTTCTCAAACTAATATCAGTGAAGGCAGCATTTTTAAGATCAGTTCTACTTTCAACCCTCCTTTGCACCTGAAACTAACAATGCATGAAACAGTTTGTGAACTTGTTATTTCTTTCGGCTTTTCCCGGTTAAGGATCGCCACAGCGGAACTCCGGTCCACTAATGATTGGCAGTAGATTTTTACATGCCGAGTTGCCAGCCATGATGCACAACCTTCAACGAAGGTACGCCCATTCACGCATTTCTCCACACAGAAGACGCACTAGCTGAGAATTGAACAGGACAACATCTTACTGTGAGGTGACAACACTACCGCAGCACCACCACCGCATGAAAACGTTTGTGAACTAGATCTGTATAATCTAAATAAGAACAAATACAGGCCAGCTCAAACACTTTACAACATGAACCAAAGTGAGCATGATTGTTTATTGGAACTGCAAGAACATGAAGTCAGGGTTATGAAACCTGACAAAGGGGGAGGGGTTGTAATCATGGACTCTTCCACATACAGTGACAAAATGTTGGCTATGTTAGACACAGAAAATTACACGGAAGTGTCCCTTAATGAATTAAATGCAGCATATAGAAAAATCTACAGCCAACTCACTGACATGTTTCTAGAAATAAGAATTGACCTTTCCTTACATAATTATCTTAACATCATTAGCCCAAGGATACCAGTGTTCATTGGTATTCCCAAGATCCACAAGAGCCTCTCAGATGCACCTATGAGGTCCTTAGTGGATGGAAGACACTCCATTACCACTGCTTGTGCCCAATTTTTAGACCATGAGCTGAAGAAAATATTGTGTAATGAAAGCCAAATTTGTAAAGACTCCTGGGATTTTCTAGGACAACTCAACAAAACCAGGTATGATGCAGGTGACATCATGGTCACTATAGATGTAAAAGACCTGTACACAGTCATCCCACAAGAAATTGGTCTTGAGCGGGTGGGTGATCTATTGTTGTTATACAAAGTTAACCAGGAGAAAATTAATCTAATTTTGGAATTATTAGAAATTGTTGTAAGAAACAACTATTTCTCCTTTAATGGCAGATACTTTTTGCAGACCATAGGTGTGGCAATGGGTTCAGCATGTGGTGGGGCATTTGTGAACATGGTAATGACATATTGGGAAATAAATTATGTATTTCAGTCCCAGTACTATTCTAAGGTCAAACTGTATTATAGATATCAAGATGATATCAGCTTGATAAGGAATGGGTCACTGGTTGATTTGAAAGAGTTTGTGAGATACCTTAACACCACCACTGTGTTCCTGCAGTTCACATGGGTGATTAACCTGGATCATATGAATTACCTTGATGTCCACTTATAGAAAGACACACATAATGAAAAGTATGCTACTAGGATCCACAGGAAAGAGACCCACTCAAACTCGTTCCTGCATTACACTAGCTTCCACCCCAAGCATCAAAAGAGGTCGGTAGTTAAAGGGCAATTAGTTCAAGCAGCCTGTATGATCTCTAGAGAAGAAGATTTTCTTTTAGAATACAACAACTTAAAAACTATGTTCTTGAGGAGGAAGTACCCAGCAGACTTGCTTAATGAGCTTATGCAGGAAGTGATAGGTAAAAGAAGAGTATTATTATTACTCCTGGAAGGCTGTAAGCTGAGGCACTAGAGTTTTGAGTTTTTTATTAAACCTGTGTTTTTGCTGTGGCCAGTTGAGGATTTCTACTTGCGGCTGGGGCATTTTAACGGATGACTTGGACATCAGGGCATAAATAGGAGAAAGACCTATAGTTACATACAGAAGGTGCTGAAACTTAAAAGACCTTCTTAGGAAAGGTTCTAACTACACTAGAACAGGACATGTAGGGATGTAGAAATGTGAGTCTTGTAACTGGTGCCACAAGGTGAAATCGGGCAGCAAATGTACAGTGAATGGTATAGACCATTATGTAAAAGCTAAATATAATTGTCACTCCACACACACACCCCCCCCCCACCCTGCCACTGTTGTGTTCTTAAATACCACTATCTTTCTAGTTGCCTGCCTCTTATGTTAATTTGACCATATATCTCATTTCCTCTCTGCTTTCCCTGGCTTGTGTGAATAAGCACAAAAGTATAATTTTGTGAAATCACCCTCCCTTCAACTATTTAAATTTATTGGCCATTCTACTGTATTCCACAGTACCAGAATACAAAAGTGATCACCCCCTTTCAATCTATCTTGCTGTTTTAAAATTAGTGACTCTCCACTAAAACTTAACTTTTTAAACAGGTAAAACTTAAGTTACCTACTTTCACATCTAACTTCTCTAGTGCACACTGCAGTGTTTTTTTTTTCATCTTACCTTTAAGCATCCCTGTGACTAGCACTTGCTCTAATACCTGCTGGAAAGCACTAGGAAGCCTTAAACTGATACAAGCACTCAACTCTCCTTATTAATAAGGAGAAATTAATCATAGGCACTAAACAGCCTATAATTGCAAAGTACCTTGCTAAGGTAAGGGAAAACAGCTCCTGCACTTTTCAAAAAAAAGCACCAAAGCAGACATGTCCAAGGGTCAGCTTCTGTTGAGTTCCCCTGTCCACCTGGTGAATCTGGGCATACTGGGGCAATGCAGCAAATGTCTCATGTACACAGACAACCCTCTCCTCCTACCGCCCAACACTATAGCCTGTGAGAGATGCACTTACATAGCCAAACTGGAAGCAAAGCTTTCTCCACCCAAGATTGTGCTAGACAGTCAAGAGGAGAAGGTTAACACCTGCACTACACCTCAAACAACACATAGCCCTTCTAAACTCATACCACCAACACCCACACATAGCAACACTAAATCCACGTATGTGGAGGTCCATAACTGTACCCTGCCCAAGCAACAAGGACCTCCGAAGCTGAAACACAAACAAACACCAATCACAACCAAAGTGTCACATAGCTCACAACACTAGTGTGCCACCCAGCAATAGCCCCTAAGGCAAGACAATGTACCTAACACTTTAGTCATAGGTGACTCTATAGTCAGGCACACTGATGTCCCACTCAACAGGCTGAACAAGGAGAAAATTACAGTGAGATGCCTGTCAGGTGCCAGGAACCGCCACATAACTCATGCACTCAAGTCACTCCACAACAAGTGCAAATATGACTCTGTCATTGTCCATGTTGGAGTGAATGACTTGAGACATACCTCCCTGGACTACATGAAAACAGACATGGAAGAGCTCTCAGATCATGTGGCCCAGGCAGGTATGACCCTAACCCTGAGTAGCATCCTGCCCTTGCCCAGAATGATACCACAATATAAGGACAAAATGATTGACTTCAACAATTGGCTAAGCTTCTGGTGTCATTCAAAGGGGATCCAGTATCTGTCTGCTTGGGACGACAGGATCAACTGACTGCAATGCTTTGCCAGAGATGGTCTGCACCTGTCGCCCCTGGGATTCAGGTTACTGGCTAAGGCTCTTGCCACCCCTATAGTGCCTTTTTTAGGCAAAGTTCAAAGGACAAAACCACCACCATAACAGGTACAAGCATGCAAAATCTAAAGGTAATGCTACTCGATGTTAGAAGTCTAAACCTCAAAATGCACTCTCTTGAGGCACTCCTAAAAATGGAGAACATCAATATCTGTGCAGTAACTAATACCTGGTTCAAGGATCTAGAGAGCACCCCTGCAATACCAGGCTACAACTCTTACCACACTTTTCGGCCACCAAACCAGCATCGAAACACTAAAGGTGGAGGAGTGTCCATATTCACCAAGGATATTCACACCACCAGGTTAGTTGCCCAACACAATGCATCTGGAATTCTCCAGGTTCAACTAACACTAGGTAAGACTGCAATCCAAATTGTAGCTTGCCACAGATCCCCCACCATGCCCGAAGATTCTCACTACACCTTTTAAAACATACTGGAAAATATTAATATACAACCAAACACCCTAATACTGGGTGATTTCAACTACCTTGCCATTAACTGGGAAAACTACTTGTGTACCAACAACTTTGCCCAATGGTTCTTGGAATTCATAAATTCCAATGCCCTGGATCAACTAATCCATAGTCCCACCAGGGGCTCCAGTATCCTAGACCTGGTTATTAGCAACATGGGAAATCGATGCTCAACACCTATGGTCACCCCCTCGTTGGTCAGGTCAGACCATAAGCTAATCACCCTTAACATCCACATCCCACCCCCACCCCCAGTAAGGAAACCTCCATAAAAAACTTCTCCAAAGCCAACTTCATGCTACTCAAGTCAGAAGTTATAAACTTCATGACACCCATGCAGACAGGAACTGACAGTTCGACTGCTGAGTCCTACACAAAGGCACTGTACGAGCACATCCACTCATGCTTGAATCTTGCCATCCCATATAGAACCAAGATGCTCTCCTCCAAAAAAAGGAAGCCAATCTGGTGGTCCCCTGTCATAAACAAACTTTGCAACAAAAGGAAGAAACTGTTGCAGAAAAGAGGAAAATCCCAGGATGCAAAAAACTCCCTTACCAGCCTCAGTAAGAAGCTGAGAGTCCTCATAAAATCCTCCAAAGCTAGTTACGAAAATAAAATTGCCAAAGATTCCAAAGGCAACCACAAGGCATTCTATAACTATGTCAAGAATCTAAATGGCAATGCTCATATCTGCTCTGAGCTACAACAGAATGGCATTAAATATACTGATCCCAAGGATATTGGCAATATCCTGGCAGATCGATTCAGTGCCAACTTCACCCTCCTCTCACCCCCTAAATGGCCCATCTCAATACCGGGAGATTGCCAAATTCTGGTAATAACGGCCACACAGGTAAAAGACGCACTCTCCAAAGCTAAGAATACAGCATCCATGGGGCCAGATGACATCCCGGGCTGTGTACTACATGAACTACAAAATTAACTGGCACCTCACCTAAGTGTCATGTTTAAGCATATCCTCACCTCAGGCTTCATGCCCACTGTGTGGTGCACAGCTACAGTTATCCCACTCCACAAGGGGGGATCCACCTTGGACCCTGGGAACTACTGCCCAATCAGTCTGACGAGCCTGATCTGCAAGGCCATGGAACATATTATCATGGAACTTATAAACAAAGACATTGGCAACCTTAAAACGCTGGATCCCAGCCAGTTTAGGTTCGTGAAGGGCCGATCTTGTCTCCTGAATCTGATTGACTTATTTGAATCAGTCTCCAAAGCCGTGGACAAGGGTAAGGCAGTCAACACAGCCTATCTGGACCTCGCCAAGGCCTTTGACACCATCCCCCACTCTGGAATCATAGATAAACTTACTAAGCTGGGCATTATTCCCTACGTCACTCAATGGGTTGCCAACTGGCTTACTGACAGAACCCACACTGTAAAAGTAGCTGACTCCAAATCCAGCTCCAGACAAGTGACAAGTGGAGTACCTCAGGGTTCAGTCCTGGGACCTCTCTTGTTTGGCATCTACATCTCTGAAGTACAGGCCAACACTAAGGGACTCTGGCTAACAAAGTTTGCAGATGACTGCAAACTGGGAGCCATTATTGAATCCCCAAATGATGTGGATACTCTACAAAAGAGCCTTACAGAAACAGATGATTGGTGCCAGAGCCATGGGCTTAAGCTCAATGTCAAGAAATGTATAGTTATCCCCTTTGGGAAAAAACATGTACCCATGAATTACTACATAGGTGGCAGTACACTAAACACTGAAAGTGTGATAAGAGACTTAGGGACACAGATGGACAGTGGTCTCACCTTCAATAATCACATCGCCGCAACAGTCAGAAAATCCTTCTATGTGGCACATCTAATTACTAAGGGCTTTTCATCCAGAAAAAAGGAGGTCATTGTCCCACTGTACTCATCCCTCATTAGACCTATTATAGAATACAACACCTCATTTGGTATGTACCTCTCAAGACATCTGCAACAACTGGAAAGGCCGCAGAAATGCCTCACTAAAAGAATCACAGGCCTAAAGCAGATGCCCTATGCTTACCACCTTAAGAAACTCCAGCTATACTCTGCCGCATATCGTCTACTCTGAGGCGATCTCTGCTTAACATACAAGGCCATATCAAACCCAGAGCTGTTGGACATGCTACACTTAAAGAAATCCCAATCCCTCAGAGCCACACACCCCAGGGATCTAAACCTTGTCATCACAATAAACAAAACATGCTAGAGGGATAGGTTCCTGACCCAGAGGACTCCCCAGACTCTGGAATAGACTGCCCATACATGTCAAGCAGAGTGCCTCTTTGGCCCTCTTCAAAAGGAACCTTAATGATTGGATGGGAGAAAGGAAATTCACCCCAGGGATCAAGTCAGTTGCCCTGCTAGACAGGGGTCCAGGGAAGTAAATAGTGTGGGAAGAAATAGCCAGGAAATTGTTATGGCTAGGCTTGTATAGGCCCTAGGGCTGATAGCCTAGTGCCAACCTATGAACCTATGAACCTATGGTCTGGTTTACTATTGTTAGTGCGAACAACATTCTCTCGGCTGCAATGTGCTGAAAATCAGAATGTCGAACGCACAAACATTTGTGCACCATATAGTTGACTCCACTTATGCGAATGCACTACTGCATTCGCATAAGTGGAAGTCGACTATCTGCATGGAGATCACAGTACAGTGGGGAGTGGACATTCATCCACATCCCCACTGTAGTGTGATCTCGGAGTTGAATATATAAGTAGGGAGGGATGCAGCCCCCCACATGGGGGGTGTAGGGGGGCTTGCCCCCCTGCAAAAATGTGATTTATCATATAGGAGTTTGATTTACATCAGCTCTTATATGGCTATCACGTGGTGTTTTCGACAACAATGTCGAGTCAAATGCATCAAGCATTTGGTTCGACATTGTCAGCATTAGTTTTTTTTACTTTTGGTATTACTATTCGTTTATTTGAATGGAAAATGTTTTTCCATTCGAATAAACAATAGTAAACCCAATGGTCTACATGGCTACATGTGACCAATGCCTAGTATTTTATGTAGCCAAAACAGAAAGGAAATTTAACGCCAGAATTTATGAACAGAACTATGCCATAAGAAAGAATAATATTAACAATGCATTAGCGAGGCATATTCAAGACAACACTGGCCACAATTTCACATTTATGGCAATAGACCATGTAGTCATCAGTGACAAAAAGCCTTGGGGACTTCAGTTAGAGTTAAAGGAGTTAAGGTGGCAAATCTTACTACAGGCAGATAGATGGCCATGGATAAATGACAGGATGTCCATCTCTCCTGTATTGAAATTAAAACCCTAGAAAGGAACAAAATATCTTAAAACATTTGTTAAGCACAAGCACTTTTGTATGTATTTTGCTTTAGGAAACATTTTAGCATTATGTGAATATTTAATATGAGATTTTAAAAATGACTTTGGTTTTATTCTATTTATAACCATTCATGACACAAGTACGAGACTAATAATTCATCTTTTAATTACAAGTTTTAGTTGTATTTAAGATGTAACAGTTTCAACTGTAACACAGTCATCAAGGGGTTAATTAATGTTCTATCTCAGTGTTGCTTAGCTAGCTACCTCTCTTTGCTTACCCAATCAGAGTGTTTTTTATATGTATATAAATGTTTGTCTTAGATTTTAATGGTGTCTGATGAAGTTAACACTTGTTTAATGAAAGTGCCGCCACTCACGTTTTATTTGTTTTTCTTGTGGATTTTTATCATTAAATACACTTTAGTTTATCATCACCTGAGTGATTTGTGCCTGTGAAACTCTGCCTGCCAGCATTTTTATTTATTTATTTTTCACCCATGTGGCTTAGTGCATATTATGTACCTGTTGTCCCCCCAGTGGCTGTTTGATCTCACCAAGTAGCCCAGTAGCCCCTATATTCCCTTGCATACACTGGCAGGTCCATACATATGCTACCATATTCTAGGACCCCTTACAAGTGGTGAATAGGTGAGTGACTTACCTTGTGAATGCAGCAGTTGACAGACCTGTAATTCAGGGCTTACTCTGTTTGATGCATACAGTACACAGCCAATACATGGTTAGCTATGGGTTGTGTGGGCTGGCTGGCATCATTTTTACTAATATGTATGCTAGTCAGAGTAAGGTGTCAGTCCCTAGGGCCCTAGGTTGTCAGTGTATGTGCTATGCTTTGTCTCTTGGCCAAGGCCAGGGCATACTGAGCACACCTACGTCTGCCTACAGGGACAACCTCAGGGGTTTCCTCCTCCGAGTCCCCCTGTGGGTGTGGCTGTCGAGACCTAGGCATTGGTGGGGGGGCTGCATATCCCTTCCCTTTGCTGATCCTGCTACAGCTGTTTCTGCAGGATCATGTAGTGCAGCATGGCACATACTGTAAATATCTGTGCACATGTGGCTGGAGAGTACTGAACAGCTCCACCAGCTATATCTAGGCAGCGGAACCATGACTTCAGCAGCCCAAGCACATGCTCTGTGATGTTTCTAGTTTGTGCATGTGCCTCATTACGGCATTCTTTGGTGGGTGGGTGTGCATTTCTGATGGGTGTCATCATCCACAGTTCCAGTGCATAGCCAGCATCCCCCAGTAAATGACTGTGTGGAATGTCCCCCCTAGCAAACATCTGGTACAGCTGTGATGCATGCTAGATACTGGAGATGTGCTAACTGCCAGAGCTGCCAGCACACACATTCATGATAATGCCCTGGGCATTGCACATGACCTGGCGGTTGATGGAGTGATACCCCCTTGTGGTTGATGTAGATTCTACCCTCCTCACTGGGTGGTGCCTTGATGTGTACATGAGTGCAATCTATGGCACCCATTACCTCAGGGTAGTGTGCTACATGGTAGAAGTGTTGCATACTGCTAGCCCTTGCCTCAGGGGTGAGGAGGAAATAAATGCACTCACTGGCATGTGGTAGCATGGCATCCAGGAACTGGTGGAGTACCCAGGATGCTGATGCCTGTGAGACCCCCCATCATGTTCCCAATTGGTCTTTGGAAAGTACCTGTAGCTAGTATCCTAAGGACAACACATACTTTTGTTTCCACTGGGATGGTTTCCCCACTGTTGACTCTGGGTCTGAGTTGAGGGCGACAGAGCTCAGTGAGTTCTTGTAGTGCGTCCCTGTCTACCTTGTAGTGCTCTACAATCTCCAGCTCATGTAGCTGATGGAAAGTTACCCTGGGCCTGAACACTCTTCTCCTTCTCAGTGTAAGCCTATTGTCAGCAGCAGAAGCATTGACCTCAGCATCTAGTGAGTACATATGTAGCAGACCTGCAGCAGCCCCTAGCATTCCTTCAGTTAAAAATCCCAAGTCTGTACTTCACTGGTGCAGAGTATGGAGATGAAATCAGATTGTAGGATGTATGCAACCTTTATAGTGCTCTGCTGTAGGTTCAGCCTGTGTGATTGGCTACCTATGATTCATTCCACCTGCCAAGTACATCATTAAGGACTGTTAATGGCCCTAGTTTAAGTGAAACAGGGGTCAGCAGTAATTAATATACCATTGCCTTTCTCAGCCACTTTTTTATTTTGGACAGCCTTCCTTGCTGAGTACTGCAGTGCACCATGCAAACATGTGCTGCAAAGGTAAACAGTGCTCCGCCCTCAGTGTACGCTCCCCCATGAAAGATCATGCTCAGCACAGTGGAGAGCCATGCAAAGCCATGCAAACATGATGAAATTCATGCCCTGAAGATAAAAAGCTTAGCAGACAGTGTACACATCCCCCCTGCTCAGCAGAGTGCTGTGCCATGCAAACAGGTGCCGCTGAGCTCCAATGAGCTTACAAGTCCTCAGACACACTCCCTTTGATATCAACTACCTCTACTGTGGACACCAACACAGTTCTGTGCCTATACGGATGGGATCTGCAGACACAGATACCCATCTGTGTTATTTAGTAACCTCAGCTCATTTGCATAGGGATCCATGCATACAACTTGGAAACAACAATGGTTCCAGGTCCTGCCTCGTTAGCAACAGATACAGTCCACCATTGTAAATACTCCATGGAGGGTCCTACAGTATGTTGCAATCACATGCTAATAAATCTTGCTTTTTACACTCTTTTTTATTTTTATTTTTTTTTTATAAAGGCATGTTTGCGCACTTCAGTACACCGTGTAAACATACCCACATCATAAAAAAAAAAAATATTTTACATTATTTCTCATACGGTTTTGGACACACCATGGATACTTTTGCATATATCTGTGTCTGCTATGCTATTTCTGTCCATCTAACTACACATTTACAGCCCTTGTTGTCTTTTTAAAATCCTGTACACAGAATTTCTCCATGTACGCTATGGACACCAACACTGGGTCTGCAGAGCTGCCTATCTGCTTGCTGGATCACTCTACCTCCCTCATTTATGCATTACCTGCTTATGAGGTGATCTGCATGCCATGGATATTTCTGTGTAGGTGCGTGCGTGCCACCCAGCTCTGTTTACTGGATCACAAACCTACTTACTTTTGTATAAGCAGTGTGCCATTATGCCTACATGGAATAAATGTCCATGTAGGCTTTATTAAATTCCCCCCCTGAGTGTTTGGGTTTATCAGTTCTAACCTCAAAGGCTTTTTTATACTCAAAGTTTTTGGGTCAAGCACTAGGCGTATGGGTTTATTATTTCCATTGTCAGCTAAAGACTGTTGTTCAGACACTGGGCATATGATTCTATGATGTCTGTACTCATTTAAAGGCTCTGGTTCATGCATTGTGTATGTGGAATTTTCGGCAACCTGCATCATTACTTCTAAATGAATTGACCTGCCTTTGTCAGGACAAGCATCCTCTATCGCTATTCAATTCACATGTTCTGTTTACTGGAAAAAAAGCAGATTAAAACCCATAAACCACATTCCTACATGTGGAGCTTGTGCTTGAATACAGACCATTTCTGCTTCTTACTTTTACTTATGGCATTGATTATCTATTCTTTCTAAACTTCTTCAGGATTTGTTTAAATTCAAGAATCATGCTACAACATTACTTGGCCCTTCTTCTTTATAAACATTTAGCCCAAAAGTGTGCAATCAATATCTCATGTTGTACTGGAGAAATTGCATACTATCTTCTCCTTCTACAACTCATTTTTTACACTCTGATTTGGAACACTGTAACATCTTCCAGACACTCACCTCCAAGTTTCTGGAAATCAAACTCTGGCTTACATTCCCCATTTCTCACAAAGCGAGTTTGTGTGCCTCTCTTAGGATACCCGCATGCATCCTCAAAGCCTCTCTCAGTCTTTCCTGACATTTCTGTCCCAGAGGACTATAAGATTCTCTTACTTTCTCCTGATGACTCTCTCTCACATACATGTCGTATGCCTTTTATCTCACTTAACACGGTACTCAGCAGCTGTTAAGGGAGGATTTGTGTTAAATTTTGATACCATAGGCATTATCCTATTTTTATCACCTGCTATTATAGTATTTTTATTAAGTCCACTAAAGTCAATGATACTTTCAGTGAAAGTTGTACATTTTAAGGATTTTAATTGAAAGTGACATTTAATTTAGTAGACAGTTTGCTTACATGGTAGTGTGGAGTGTTTTTTATTAGTTTCATTCTCTGGAGTTGTAATCGAGTGCTTACACAAGCAGCTGGCTGGGATTTGTATGATCAAGGAAGTCTGACTTTCCTCTGTGGTTGTGTGACTGCAGAGTTAATATATTTATGTAAGTAGGTATGGATGGTATAAAAACATGTAGTTTCTTTGCTGTTTTGATAAAACTGCGTTTTGCAATAGGGTTTGATAGATTTGAATTTGCTGTAAAAACTGTTATCTATTGGCATAAAGCATGTGTGTGTGTGTGTGTGTGTGTGTGTGTGTGTGTGTGTGTGTGTGTGTGTGTGTGTGTGTGTGTGTGTGTGTGTGTGTGTGTGTGTGTGTCTATATTTATTTATTTATATATATATATATATATATATATATATATATATATATATATATATATATACATATATATATATATATATATGTCATCGAAAAATCCAAACATCTATATTCACAACATTGACTTTGCAAACATCGACACACAACTAGGTGTGTGACAGGCAACAGTCTCGGAACATGCAAAAATAAACAAAAAACAAAGTTTTTGCAGAGGGCAAGCCCCCACACCGCTGCTAATTATATAAACTAACTTCAACATTGCACAATACCTGGGAAAGGGCATATTCTGCTATACAAATAATGTGTGATTTCCCACACCTGCAACCATCTCCACAGTCAACCAAATTTTGTTGACAAAATAGATGTCAATCAAAGCGACATTCGAACAACTTAATTTCCCCATATATTTACATATGCAGACATACACATATCTATATCTATATTTATAGATAGATAGATATAACATAAGATATAATATATAGATATTGCCTCTTACTGTTTTCTTTAAATCGCTATTAGAGTTTAAAATATTTCATTTTTTTTCTAAAAACTGCTACAGTCATCCCTTTGAACAAAGGGCGTGCATCCACAGACCCTGGGAACTAAGACCCATTAACCTCACCAACCTTATCTGCAAAGCTATGAAACAAATCATCATGGGAATCTCCAAACACTCGACCCCAACCAGTTTGGCTTTGTCAAGGGGAGATCATGCCTATTAAACTTGGTGGACTTCTTCGAGACAGTCACTAAAGCCCAAGACAAAGAAAATCTGTGCATATGGCCTACCTAGACTTAGCCAAGGCCTTTAACACAATCCCCAAATCAGACATCATTGATAAACTCACCCAGCTGGGTATCAACTCATATATTGTCAGGTGGGTTGCAAACTGACTCACTGATAGAACTCATACAGTCAAAACAGGGAACTCCAACTCTTCCAGCATACCCATAACCAGTGGTGTTTTACAGGGACCGTTTCTGGGACCTCTACTGTTTGAAATCTACTTCTCCAAAGTACAGGCTAAAACTAAAGTACTGTAGCTGACAAAGTTTGCTGATGACTGCAAACTGGAAGCAATCATTGAAACCCCTAGCAATGTCAACATTCTGCAAGAAGGTCTTACGCAGAGTAATGACTGGTGCCAAAATCATGGTCTTAAACTTAATGCAAAAAATGCATTATCATTGTCTTCACCAAGGGTAATGTTCCTGCAAAATAACACATTGATAGCAATATCCTAAGCAGACAGCCAGTAGTGAGAGATCTGGGCACACAGGTTGAAAGCAACTTTAACTTAGATCATCATGTCTCCACAGTGGTAAGAAGGGGATTTTATATTGCTCATGTCATAAGTAAGGGCATTGCCTACAGAAAAAAAGAGGTTATAACACCCCTGTACTCTTCACGCATCAATAATAGAGTACAATGCTCCCTTTGGTATGTTCCTTTCCAAACACCTGCAGCAATTGGAGAGACCACAAAGGTTCCTTACAAAGAAAAGTTCAGGGTCTTCAAGATCTGTCTTATGTGGACAGACTGAAATCATTGTCACTTTACTTTGTGTCATACAGACTGCCCAGAGGCGACCTGTGCCTTGCATGTAGAGCAATCTATGACCCAGCTTTAATGGAAATGCTGTCCATTCGCAAGTCAAGTGGCACACGGGTCACTCGCTCAAAGGACCTTAACCTGGTATGTGACATCAACAGAACTTGCTGGAGAGATAGCTTTGTCTGACAGAGGTTGTCACACCTTTGCAACAAGCTTCCTATTCATGTTAAATGAAGCCCCTCATTAGCCCTATTTAAGCATAATTTGAATGGCTGGATGGTTAACTAGAAATTCCCCACAGGACTTCCGCCTGTGTCCCTCTTGGACACGGGCAATAGGTACTGATTTTAGTGTCTCCTTGAACCAGATACCCTTGGAAACATGGGTTGAACTCAGCAAGACTTGTAAGGGCCCTGGGGCCATTAGCCTAGTAACCTCAGATGATCCTGTGATCCTAAGTAAATCACAAATGATATTAGTATCTTGAGAAAATGTAATTGGAGGTCAAAATCTGAACATATTTTTTTACTTTTATTTCTATGCTCATTCTCATTCCAAGTCCTATAATTATTCTCAGCACTGCCATCAGCACCAATGTTGTATTTACATCAAGGCAGTATGCATTCTCCCTTTGTATTTAAATATGTTGTGAAGAGACATATGCTGCATTTTTCAAGTCTCATCAGTAATTTAAACAAGTTAAAACAGGCATTTGAGTCTTTGGAGAATAATTTTAAATAAAGAGGCTAAAAATCAGAGGAACTGTTTAAAACTAAGGATGAAGAAGTGAAAGACAGGCTCGAGGAAGAAATGATCTGGGGGATTCATTAACACCTACACTAACTATACACCAAGTATACACCATTCTGAATAAACAGACATCACTAGCATAACTCATACCTCCTTCCTTCTAATTTTAGTTTTGCTACTGATTTTCTTGCAGCCTTAAATATCCAGGGGATTCATAAAGGTTACCATAAAGTGTAGACTATATGTACACTTAGCATAATCTTTCTGAGTACCTAGAAAGCACAAAAAATGTGGTAGGGATGTTCTTGAATACAGACTATGTACACTTAATGCAGGCATTGATGAATGTGACCCATAATGCCATTTCTTCTCTGCTTATTGTAATATCTAAAAAATTAATTGAAGCGCTAAAATAATTTATATAAAATCTTTAAAAATGACATGGTCAATACCAAATATTCTTTAAAACTTTGTAGAAAATATTTAACATTATCTGCATGCTTCCATAAAAGAATAATATCATCCATACATTAGCTATAAAATAATATAAAAGCTTTGAAAGTATTATCGTTTAATACATATTCCTTCTCCCATTGCAATAAAACTATTATCGTTTAATACATATTCCTTCTCCCATTGCAATAAAACTATGTTAGCATGATAGATGCAGTGCCCATTGCAAACCTGGCTTTTGAAAATAATACTTATCCATAGACATTAAAAGCATTATACTCTAATATCATTTCTATAAAGTACAATAAAGATTTATCTTAGATGTTACAACCAACAGACACTTCTTCAAATATCACTGTATATATGTTTTACACTATCAACATTTGTAATATTTACGAATAAAGAATGAGCATCCAGTGTTATGAACATAAAATCATTGTATCCTTTTTCTCATATCATTGGTAAAGATCTCCCATAACATTGTGTCATTTAAAACTATATCATATTTATTCTTAAAATATATATATTTCTTTCTAAATATAGGCTAGCTGGTTCAGTAATCCATCTCCTACCTAAACCTCTAGGCCGCATGGAAAGGGACTGTATATTTGTATGTATTTTCAGGAGATCATATAAGTCAAGAATAATACAATTACTTACAAAGAAGTACTTAAACAATATTGTTGTAGAACTACCACATACATAAAGATCATAACATTACAAAGACATCCATCTAGAGCTTTTCTCACCTGGCGTCAGCTGAAAATTTGCTTCATTCCAAGTCCGGCTTTCCCCAGTAAACAAATGTTAAATACATACATACATAAGTAAAATAAATAAATAACTAATGGATTTAAAATTCATTATTAACTTATTAATTAGGGTTTGGGGATGGGTTAAAGTTAGGGTTAACATGCATTACTACAGTGGGCAGAGGGACAAAGCAGGCTAACCCAAACCTTAACCCCAACCTTAACCATGTTACTGCCCTTAACCTTAATGAGCAGCTTAGCTTAAAAATACTTTTCCATAAGTCTATCATTATTCAACAAAAACACTTTGACCATTCATAATAATGACAGCCAGATACAGTGCATCAAAATAAGAACCACATTTCCTTTTCTGGTGTTTTATCATAACCCTACCACAAATTCAGGTCAAGCAGTAGTGATGCTACATTTTACCAAAGAAAACTATACTGCTTTTAATGGTCTTGATGGAAATCCCATTGTCTACACAAAAAACATCAGTTTGGTCCAGTCTTTGCAGGACAATTTGAGTATGAGAATGAGATTTGATAACCACCCTGAGTTTGTGATCATCAGAAATCTTAGTTAGCCATAGTCCTTTCATATCAGCTTTCATGTTGGAAAAGTATATACTAAAGAAAATGGGATGCAGGATAGAGGCCTGGTGCAAGCCCCCCCCCAGTGGTAGAGATGTTAGTTTTATCAGATAAACTAGTATCAGTCCAATGAACTATGTATACATTAATGTTGAGCTGGTAGAGGCTATCACTAACTCCAAAATGGGGGGAGGGGGGGTAGTACTGAAGTCTTTGAAAATGTCTGGTTAGACACTATGAACAGCATATCCCTTGTCTATGGCCTCTTTAACCCTTTCATATAGTTCATTTAGGTTGAACAGGTATCCTATGCTTTTTACAAAGCCAGACTGCCACATACCCAGGGATATAAGGTTACAATATAAAAAAAAAAAAAAAAAAAAAAATCTCTTGTTTTCCCACCTTACTGAACTAGAGTAGTCCAGTTTCAGAGTTGCTGATCCCTGGGCTTTGTTTTTAGTTCCTGTTACTGATCCATTGCCTTATTAGGAAGGAGGGAAGTTTCTTTGCTTACCAGTGGGAGTGGGAAGCACTGAGCAGCCTTTTTGTCCGAATTGGTGAAGTTTCAGCCAGAAACTAGTAGTCTATTGGTCGTTTTGGGCCAATTCCTAGCTCCTTTCAGCCCCCTGCTATAAGACACACTAAACACGCGTTTTCCAGCTTGTACCAACTCTGCACAGATCCTCGTGGTGGCCTGCAGAGTGATCCAAGCAGCAGAGAGCTAAAAGAGTGACTTTCTACCAGATATAAGTATTTTTGTGGCTTTCCCACTGTTATTAAGCTAGCGACTGCATTTCGCCTGTTTTACTGCTACTTTAAGTGATTTCTGCATTTTACACTGTTTATTGCACTTTAAGTTACTAATTGTTGCAAATTGTTTCTGTAGGCTACACACTAAAGTGCGCTAGCCGATTTACAGCATTTATAGCATTTACTGTCTGTTTTTTTCCTTATCTCTGTAATAAAACAAAAAATCTCTTGTTTTCCCACTTTACTGAACTAGAGTAGTCCAGTTTCAGAGTTGCTGATCCCTGGGCTTTGTTTTTAGTTCCTATTACTGATCCATTGCCTTATTAGGAAGGAGGGAAGTTTCTTTGCTTACCAGTGGGAGTGGGAAGCACTGAGCAGCCTTTTGTCCGATTTGGTGAAGTTTCAGCCAGAAACTAGTAGTCCATTGGTCGTTTGGGCCAATTCCTAGCTTCCTTCAGCGCGCTGCTATAAAACACGCTAAACTGTACTGCTGATCTAACCAGCATATCCTATAACTGAAAAGTTCATCTCTACTTGATTCCCAAGTAGACTATTCTCTATCTGTAAAGCCTAGCACTTACTCCTACAGTACTTGCACCTTGATAAAGCACTCTTATTATAGATAGTACCCCACCAGCCTAAAACCCACTTCCCCGAGTCCTTTGAAAGTTCTTTATCTACTACTTCTAGTATGTCGAGGGATCAGTTGCTAGTGTCCTCTCCAGCTCAACTGGTGAACCTGGGAATATTGAGGCAATGTTACAATTGCCTCATGTACACAGACAATCCTCTCCTTCTCCCACAAAACACAAATACATGTGAGAGATGCAACTATACCGCCAAACTGGAGGCTGAGCTCTCTCAACATAGGACTGGCAAGACCAGACAGGAGGAGAAGGTAACCACACACAATACATACCCAGTCACACATGGTACCATCACAACTTCAAATCATACACATACTCACACAAAGACATACTCGGAGGCTCTGATCAAAAATTTACCAAAACAGCAGAGGCCACCAAAGCAGACACCCAAACAACTACCACCTCACGACCCAACACATGCAATACATAGACCACACAGTCAGAGTGTCAAACAGTCACAGCCCTTAAGGCCAAACAAAATGCAAGACACACTTGTCATTGGTGATTCCATAGTCAGACACACTGACGTCCCACTCACCAGACTGAGTAAGGAGAAGGTCACAGTAAGCTGCCTGTCGAGCGCTAGAATCTGCCACATAACGCAAGCACTCAGGTCTCTCAACAGCAGGTACAAGTACGACTCAGTCATTGTCCACGCTGGTGTCAACGACCTGAGACGTACCTCCTTGGACTACATGAAAAGGGACGTCGAGGAGCTCTCTGATTATGTAGCCCAGGCAGGTATGACCCTGACCTTGAGCAGTATCCTACCTTCACCTAGAATGATGCCACAATACAGTGATAAGATGATCAGCTTTAATAATTGGCTTAAATTCTGGTGTCATTCAAAGGGGATCCAATGTCTGTCTGCCTGGGATGACATGCTGGACAAGCCACACTGCTTCAAAGGACGGCTTGCACCTGTCACCCTGGGCTTCCGGATATTGGCAAAGGCTCTTGCCACCCCCATAGTGCCTTTTTAGGCAAGGCTCAAATTCTAAACCTACCACCCTAGAACACCAAAAAGGAAAAACTAAGGGTAATGCTGCTCAATGCCAGAAGTCTCAATCTCAAGATGCACGCACTCGAGGCCCTTCTCAATATGGAGAACATCGATGTCTGTGCTGTGACAGAAACCTGGTTCAAGGCTCCTGAGAGCACCCCAGCACTAACAGGTTTCACCTCATATCATGCCCGCCCCAAAATCCGGACAACACCAAGAAAGGAGGGGGTGTCCATATTCATAAAGGACACCCACACCTCAAGGTTGGTGGCAACGACGATGCATCGGAGACCATCCAGGTGCAATTAACCATAGGCAAGACTGCTCTGCAATTTGTAGCATGTTACAGGCCACCCTCTCAAACTCAGGAACCTCACATGGCCTTCCTGAAAACATTGGAGGGGATAAATGTATCTCCAAACACCATCATACTAGGTGACTTCAACTACCCTAATATAGACTGGGAACACTTCTCAAGCCCGAACACTCTAACCCAAAGATTCCTGGAGTTCATAAACTCAAATGCCATGGAACAACTAGTCACCATCCCCACAAGAGGTGAAAACATACTTGATCTCATCATCACGAACATGGGATCAAAATGTTCAGCACCGGAAGTATACCCCTCACTGGTGAGATCAGATCATAAACTAATCTCGCTGGAGGTCCTCATCCCGCCCCCACCTGAAACAAAAAAGACCACAGTGAAAACTTCTCAAAGCCGATTTCACACTTCTAAAAACTAGTGTGGTCTCCTTTAAGGCCCCTGAGCCAGTGGTAAACATTACTCAAACCGCTGAATCATTTACAAATGCCTTCTACCAGCACCTACAGGACTGCATGGATCAGGCAATCCCAAACAAAACTAAGACTCTCTGTACCCAAGGCAAGCGCCCAGTCTGGTGGACCCCAGCCATAAACAAGCTCTACAACAAAAGGAGGAAGCTACTACAAGATAGAGAAAAATCCTTGAAAGGTAAGACACCTTTGATCATTATAAGTAAAAACTAAGAGCTCTCATAAAATCAGCAAAGGCAAATTTTGAGAGAAAAATCGCCAAGGACTCTAAAGACAATCATAAGGCCTTCTTTAGCTATGTTAGAAACCTAGGAGGAAACTCCCAGATATGCTCAGAATTAGTTCAAAATTATGTGAAAATTACTGAACCTACACACATTGCTAACATACTGGCTGACAGGTTCAGTGCAAACTTCCCCAAAAGGAGAGATATCTATTCCAGAGGATTGTAGCCCCCAAACATCTCCAACGCCCAGGTGAGAACTGCCCTCACTAAGGCAAAACACAGCATCCATGGGACCGGATGGTGTCCCCGGCTGTGTGCTTCATGAACTCAACGAGGAATTAAACCCACAGTTAGGACAGCTGTTTAATCTTAGCCTCACCTCAGGATAAGGAGTGGCGCACGGCGACTGTGGTCCCACTTCATAAGGGCGGTGCCTCCACAGACCCTGGAAATTACCGCCCCATTAGCTTGACAAGCCTTATCTGCAAAGCCATGGAGAGGATCATAATGGAACTCATAAATAAAGACATAGGGAACTTGCAGACTTTGGATCCAACCCAGTTTGGCTTTGTCAAAGGCAGATACTGCCTCTTAAACTTGGTTGACTTTTTCGAGACAGTCACCAAAGCCATTGATGAGGGAAAGGCAGTCCATACAGCCTACCTCGACCTGGCAAAGGCCTTCAACAATACCCCACTCAGGTATCATCGAAAAACTCATCAGCTTGAATGTAAACCCATACATCACAAGATGGGTTGCAAACTGGCTAAGCGACAGAACCCACAGGGTCAGAGTTGCTGGAGCCATGTCAGACTCAAAGCCTGTCACAAGTGGTGTCCCACAGGGCTCAGTCCTGGGTCCACTCTTGTTCGGCATCTACTTTTCTGAAGTACAAGCAAACACAGGAGGGTTATGGCTGACAAAGTTTGCAGATGACTGCAAACTGGGCCATAGTTGAAAACACATCTGACACAGATATCCTCCAGAAGGGCCTCACAGAAATGGATAACTGGTGCCAGAGCCATGGCCTGAAGTTAAACGCCAAAAAATGCATAGTCATACCCTTCGGGAAAACAAGGTTACCCCTAGCTACCATATAGGTGACAATCCACTGAGCACAGAAAAAGTCATCAGGGATCTGGGGACCCAAGTTGACAGTAGTCTTTCGTTTGACACTCATGTTGCTAAAGTAGTTAGGAAAACCTTCTATATCGCCCACCTGATCATGAAGGGATTCACATCTAGATCAAGGGAGGTCATCATCCCCCTGTACTCATCACTCATTAGACCTATGATTGAGTACAATGCCCCGTTCGAATGTATCTGACCAGACACCTGATGCAGCTTGAAAGGCCCCAAAAGTTCCTCACCAAAAGGATAAAGGGTCTCAAAAATGTCTTATGCTGCCCGACTGAAAGAACTCCAGCTTTATTCAGTCTCATACCGCTTGCTCAGAGGTGACCTGTGCCTGACATATAAGGCCATGTCAAACCCAGATTTGATGAATATGCTTCACCTCAAAAATCTAGATCCCTCAGAACCACAAGGGCGGAGACTTAAACCTTGACACGGTTATAAATAGAACGTGCTGGAGGGACAGATTCATCACCCAGAGACTCCCTATGCTGTGGAACAAAATCCCGGTACATGTGAGGCAGAGCACCTGGCTGGCCTTGTTCAAGAGGAATCTTGACCAATGGATGGGAGATCGCAGATATACCCCAGGGATTACTTCAGTGTCACTGCTTGACAGAGGCACAGAAAAATGATAGGCATAGTTTTTATTCAAACTAAAGGGGTGGCGAAAGCCACATAACTATGGGCTAGGCTTATAAATGCCCTTGGGCAGATAGCCTAGTATGAACCTATGAACCTATGAACACAAAAGAGAAAGTTACACAGAGGATGGAAACTATCATTTTGTAGACTGGTTTTCATTTCCACAGAAAACTATACAATAACTGCTGAAGGAAATAATTTCAAAATATCTGCAGGCATATGAGATACAGAAAACATTACAGCAAAGATTCACAATAAAAAGGTCATGGAATCAAAGATAACAGAGTTGTAACATGCAATCCACTAGTGCTATTTTGAGCACTGAAGGATAGTTCTGCAGTAAAGAATCGGAAATGTGTTTTCTGTTTATTAGATATTAACAATCAAGAGCTGTGTGCTTTTTGCTTTTACTGGGTTAAAAGAAAGTAGATCAAAAGTTGATGGTGGATTTGCTTTTTTTAAAAACTTCTGCATGGCATTTGTCAGTGCCACATAACAAGTTAAGTGAACACATTAGAAAGAGTTTGAGTGAGTCAAAAGGCTATAGCTTCAGAAAGGCATTGGCAAGATAGTATGACTTTGGAAGTAATGGCATATGGAGATCATTCAGAATTTACACTTTTGTCAACTGGGTACAAGAACTAGTCCATCTTTGACCCAATCCAGCCACAACTTATCTAGAAGAGTAAGAACTGATGCTATATATTTGGACACTTTAAAACAGCTAATCAAACAGCACTGTTTATGGTGAGAGGATAAGAAACTGGAGTACACAGAGCAAAAAAAAACACTGATATGGAATTAGTATGGTAATGCCAATGAAACCATGGCCAGAGGTAAAGATTGAGCCAAGGGGGCAGATATCTTAACCACTTAACCACTGGGCTTCCTACAAAAGAAGAGAATGTGGTCATTAGCAGGTACTTCACAGGTCAGCAATATGACTCTTATTTCTAGCATCTAGCAAAATCCAACCTGTTGAAAAGTCAGACTACCGAAATAAAATCAAACGGCGACATTTCTGACCGCTCCATACCAGAAAACAAGTTCTAACATAGGTCAAAAGGGGGGCATGATTATGCAGTTTGAATTATTGGTGTTCGAGTTTTGCAGTAGTCAGAGTTTGGTGTTTGCAGAAGTGGTTCGATGTTGGAACACTCAGCATTTTGATAGTAAACCATATATCAACATGCAGCAGGCTTGGAAGGAATAGTTTGCCTCTTTTGCTGCTGACATCAAGTCACGTAGCAGGGTTGTACGAAAAAAGGTATATAAAGAATAATATGTGGTTTGGCAGACTCGAGGAAATGACTTGACTCTGACAGCTTAAATCTAAAGCAAAAAAAATGCAAACTGATGCATTAAAACAGTAGCAAAGCATAGCATACATATTTAGGGAGCATCTTAAGTAGTTGAACAACTGGCATAGATCTCAGGGGTATAGCTTTTAATTTTGTCATTTGTCCTTTTCATCAATGATCCAGCCTATGTGTAGCTACGGGTTACATGAAGGATTTTATGCAGTGTAGTCAATCAGCCGGGAAGTTTTTGATGAGTAAATCCAAGTAGCTGTAGGGAAAAATATGCAAACACCATACACAAGTAGTCATCAGGAGTGAACCCTAGGCTGTAGAGCTATGAAGTAGAAATCTTACAACTAAGCCACTGTGCTTCCACAAAACCTTCCTGCTGCCAGTGCTTCACTGTGGGCTGGAAATTTTTTTGAAGAGAGAGAAAGAGATGGTAATTACATTAGTTATTTGGTATGTATCACTTTAAGAAGGGAAGAGCTTTTTAAATTACATGTTTAAGTGTTTTACTAGCAAAGAGGTATGGCACAGTCTTAGACAATAATGGGAACAATATAACAACATCAACAAAAAGTACAGAAGGTATATACATTATCAAGTTGAATCAAGCAAAAAGGGGCCAGGGTAAATAAGGAATATCATGAACACCTGTTCCTTCATTGTAAGCAAAGAGATGCCAGATTTAGTGGATCTGGTGAAATAAAAGTGCTTTGATATTATGGCAGCAAAATAAGCATATGACACAGAGGTATAAGACTACGATGTTAACATATCAGACTATACACTTTATTGGACAAACAGTGAGGACAGAATAAAACGGTCAAATTGCAATATAGGAAGCAATAACTGCTACTGTTACCTGGAAATGAATATATAGTTCACAAAGGAATTGTATACAGAAGTAATTCTGATGATGAGGAGAACAATAAGAAAATGCTAGAAGCTATCGTTTGAATGATATCAAAAGAAGCATTCCGTTGAAAGGGTCTTTAGTATGACCAATATTAAATGGAACACCTGAACTGCATCATGTCTAAGAGAAACAGCATTCTCGATATTCCCAAGGATCGGGCCTCAGAGATGTAGTTACTCCAAACTTTCTCCAGGAAGAGCAGTTATTGTCATTCCTTTCTCTAACTGAGAGAAGAACAGGATCTTAGAATTGAAAATATGCAAGTACCTGAGAACAGGTGATCACCAAGCACTGTGGTTCAAAATCAGCTTCAGAGTTGAAGAAATCAAAAGAGATATTTCTGGGTTTAAAGGGAGCAGACTTTTGAAAAGCTGGGACATTGTCTCAGGAAAATGTTACTAGGAAGTGATTAAACTAGTATGGAATAGCACTGGGCACATATGGAAACTATCTTGTCAAAAGTTACAACCATATGTGTGAAAGTCATATGCAAATTAAAAAAGAATAAGTTATGATTCGCATTGTGGTAGTATCTAAGGTTACAGAGAATTAAAACCTATAAAATATAAGGAAATATAGAAAGATAAGTCTAGACAAGACTGCAGATTAAAGTAGAACAAAGCAAGAAAAACTGTTAGAAAAAGAAAAAGTCTGATAGTGAAGAACAGATAGTAAAACCTGTCATCAAAGAAGATGAAAAGTGTTATAAATATGTGGCCTTATACCATCATTTTATGATAATTAATATAATTCATTCAGGGTCACTGTGGTCACTTTGCCTCAGGAGAAAGTGATATCACCCTATGGAGTGACAATCACCGACAAAAGCAATTTGGCTAAAAATGTTAACAAACTAGGACCTCAAAGTTGTATTCTAATATAAATGAAAAAAGAAGAAGGAAGGCAGAAAGAAAGAAAAAAAAGAAAAGAAAGTCCACACCCACAGGAAGATAAAAACAAAATCAGGAAAACACTAAAACAAAGGGAAATTGAAAATAGATGGATAAATGAAATATACGGTCCCTAAGAGGTAGATATCAGTGATAATCTACAATGGGGGTTATATACTTTAACACTGGTACATAACCTTAAAATACAATATGACAGCAAGGGGCACTGTTCAGCATATAATTATCACTCTACAGTGAGGAAAGGGCAAATTGTCCGATCTTCACTGTATCACAATCTCACAAACAGCCGTGGTGGTGCAGCTTTAGCATTGTCGCCTCACAGCATGAGGTTCTCCCGTTCGATTCTCGGCTGGAGCGCCTACTGTGTGGAGTCTGCATGTCCTCCCCTCCAATTTAGTAAGAATTTTGGTTGGCATGACATTCTTAATAAATTGGAGAAAAGATGGATTATTAATTTGGGTGGCTTGTTTCCCCCTTGTTTGAATGAGTATTTGTAGTTTGTTAATTGATTGTAATGATGATTGACAGGTGTTCCCTTTATAAGGCAGGCAGTTTTCTGTCCTTTTTTGTTTTCTTTTCTTCACTGATGAAGGCTTTATATATAAGTCGAAACCAGTTTAGATTGTGGACTGTAGATTTTCTGCCTTTTTATGTGCCCTATGGCATAATAAAGAGAGATATTATTTATCAGTACACCATTGTCTGCTGGTCAATGTTTTTTCCGATATTGAAGATTTACCCATGGATGGTTTTATTTAATCACTTGGGCTTCACACTCATAATTAAACCACACCAACCATGGGTAAATTTTCAATATACCAAACTGACGTTGTCAGTTATTGCTATAATACACCACACCCAGTCATTGGTTACTGTTATAGTAATTCATTTGTTATATCTGTGGTATTTATTTTCAAGACCTTATTACTGGAAGGTTGGCATAATGGTTGCAGTGTTTACCTTATAGACATAAATTGCAGGGTTTGATTCTTACCAGAAGTAATTGACTAGGCTTAAAATGGTCCACAAGGGCAGTTAGCCTAGTACGAATCTATGAACCCATTGTGAATTTGTACTGTCTTGTTTCCTGATCCTCATCTGCTTCCATGCAAATATATAAATTATCTCCTTTAACAGTGATTCTGTAGTTTTCCCTGCAAGTAGAGACAAGTGTGTTACTATGTTTGTGTGTATAAATATGTGTGTGGAAACTTGTTTCTCATGCGGCAATAGCAGATGTACTTTTACAAGCCAAAATGATGGTCACTAAACTTTAAATACATAATTATTATACAATCTGTCACTATAATTATTAACAGATACTCTTACTGCAGGAAATATTATACTGAAAACAATGACAGTGATCAAGCATCAACATCAAAGGCGATCCATCTTACATTTTTGTTCTTTTCCTTTTTATTGTTAAACTGGAACTTTTCACGGATATGTGTGACAACCATTCTGGATCTCTGGCATTATGTCTAGAAAATCATGTATACCAAAAGATTACTGTTTACGTGTCAGGAATGCAGAAATGAGAAAAGCGCTGGACTTCATAGCCGATATTTGCATTTCACTAAGTGGAACCTTACAGTAGGGCTTTGTGTAGTAGCTATCTGCATGCTTCTTAGCACACTGCTGATGCATATGTCTCAGTGTATTTACAGCTAAACCAGACTTCTATCATTCGCTGTGTTTATTCGCATTACTATGTGGATAGTGAGAATTAGAAGAAAGGAGGATGGCCTAATGGTTAAGGTGTCTCCCTTACAAACACAAGGTACAGGGTTTGAATCTCACAGGGAAAAATTGGCTAGGCTTAAAATGGCTTGTAAGGGCAGTTAGCCTAGTACTAACCTATAAGCATGCATTTTTATATAAAATGATATACAACAAATGTACATGTACAATATGCAACTTAAATCAGGCCTCAGAACAGGGGAAATAAAATATTACTTTTAATGTTGACCAATGAGAAGGAAGATATACATTAAAGAAAGGATAGTTTATTAAGTAAATCAAGCAACTGTTGTATCAAAACTAAATTAAAAAGAGATAAATACAATAGGTCACCCACTTAGCTTCAGCCTATACTGAAAGCTTTCTTAAAAATGAGCAAAACATGGGAAGACATTGCTGCTAGTGGAACTTTATCTGATATAAATCCATTGCAACATAGTTTTGGTATTAATTACCAAGTGAAAAAATTATTCCTGGTTATAATGATATGTGTGTGTGTGTGTGTGTGTGTGTGTGTGTGTGTGTGTGTGTGTGTGTGTGTGTGTGTGAGTGTGCACTCACAGGGTAGTTTTTATAATCAGCTTATCTTAAGATTCTAACATAAAGGAGCAGTTTCAGACCTGGCCCTCTAAAATTGGATATTGAAAGAATTACAGATTTAGAAATACATACAAATCTTAATACAAATGATCAACACTAGTATAGCACATACCAACTTTGCTTTAA
>NC_056729.1:1147145434-1147170434 GCF_019279795.1 Protopterus annectens | reverse complement strand
AGAGGGACTTGGGTGACTTCAATATTCATTTGAGTGTTCTTGTCATAGAATTTTAAGATTGCTTTCAAAAGAATGCCTTTAAAACATTAGTGCAATGTGATTGACATAATTAATCACATGGCAATGGAGTGAACTGTAATGAGTGTTTAATGGCTGAACACACAGTTTCAAAAAGCCAGATGGGATGAAAGCACTGTGTGTGCTTTTTAATTGTTTGAATAAAGTGGATTTTACAGCAATTGTATCATATTTTATGTCTGGATTTTAGATAAGCATGTTTTGGCAGTGAGCTTTGGATTATCAATGTAATATAATTTACATTAGAAAGTATAGAAAATAATAAAGGCATTAATATAGCCACCTGCAAAGTAGCAACATGGTACATGACGTTGATAGTGGACACAGCTGACCTTCCCTTTGGAAAGTGTAATCTTCTGTGAAATTCAAGGAGGGTACACCCTGAATATATAATTTTTAACCTATTATTAAGTAAGAAAACCTAATTGCATTCTTTTCTGAATTGGCTATAATAGTTCTTGATTAAATGCTGATAGCGGGTTCTCAGAAATTAATAATCAGAATCACATTTCAACAACTCAAACACATAACTAAATGCTGTTGTTTAGGCAGCTGAACCCATTTGTTGCCTTTATCAGTTAACCAGAGAAGATAATCAGTTTTCAGATATTTTAATTGCTTCAAAACTAGCCACTCTTCATTTGTTAAATTAAAGCAAACAGATCATTCTCTTAAACTTCATATATTCAAACTTAGCAGCTATATGTAACATGTTCTCAGATTATTTTAAAGTTACATAAAACTTGGGAAGAAAAAAGTTATATTTCAGTGTAATGAATGGAAGGGAGAGGGATATAACCAGTTTCATAATCTTTAGTGCCAGTCAGCAGTTCACTTTCTTTGCTCAAATTCATTATTTTGTGAATAATCCTTAACCACTGAAGTTTGATGCTTTTGGCATCTGTCCAACTGTTTAATAGAGCAATCATAAATGTATTGAGCATATAATTAGTGTATGCTTTCTCTTTGCAAACCTTTCTTAAACGAAGCTACTGAAATTTCACACTAGTGTGCCAACTTTTTGCTGTACTCATGATGTATATATTGTTTAAATTCCAAGGATATCACTGCACTTATATCAAAAATACTTGAACTCTGCTATACACCGAATGCAATTTTTATCTCCTATGTTCTTTCTTAATAACTGATTATTTCAAATTACAGAAAAAAGACTTACCATTTCTACACTAGAGAATGTATTTCTGCATTATTGAAAAATACAGCCAAATGATGAGCAGTCCATTGTCCATTCAGGCCACTGTAGCTAGAATACCTTTCCTGTATTATGAGTGTATGAAATGTGTGTGTGTTCTAGAAGAAAAGGTACATATAAACATCTGAGGTTATGGAGAACTGCTTTGGACTTTCAAATCATTTTTATGTAGCACCATAAATGATGTGGTCTGAATAAATTCAGCAGCACAATTGTCAAACTGCATGTGTGCGTGTGTGTGCGTGTGCATTTGTGTGTCTGTGTGTGTGTGTGTGTGTGTGTGTGTGTGTGTGTGTGTGTGTGTGTGTGTGTGTGTGTGTGCGTGTGTGTGTGTGTGTGTGTGTGTGTGTGTGTGCGTGTGTGCATGTGTGTGTGTGTGTGTGTGTGTGTGTGTGTGTGTGTGTGTGTGTGCATGTGTGTGTACGTGTACCTGTGTGTGTCTGTGTGTATGTTTCTTACAAATCACTTAAAATCACTTAAAAAGGGAAAGGAGGAGTGGCTGTCTGTCACTTAAAAATGGAAAGGGGAGGTGATAGCTATGGATGAAAGCAACTTATCCTTCTGTTGTTTGCACAGTTTAAAAGTCTGTCTTTACAAGACTAGTATACATTTGTATGAAATATGTATGGTTAGTTTTTTATTTGTGCTGTTTATGTGAAGTAAAGTTGAAACTAATATAATATAAACTTATATATAAACTATATAAAAGCAGTTAACTGAATGTATTAGTGTAATCTGATGAAGTTGTGGACGAAAACGTATGGTGATTTGATTCAGCGTTATTTTTTCGAGTGAACTGTTCGGCTTAATAAATTTGTGTGCCTACCTAGCAGTGGTTCAGGGTGCTTTGTTTCTGCTTAAAGTTGAAACTTTCCCTGACATTCCCTTATATTTCTGGTCTGTTCCTCATAAATTATTTTCTATCAATTCATTGAGGATTGTAGTCACTAAAGAGTGACAGATGTTTCAGTTTTCAGACTTCATGCCCTTCAGAAAACATTTTAATGAAAAAAAGTATTTTAGCAAATTACCAAGTATATAAGATCATATTTAAAATCTGTGCCTATCTTTGGGCATTTGTTCTTCATTAACATTTGGTGCTATCCCTGATTCTTATGCTAAAAGGTATTACTTTTCTTATACTCAGATGAAGTGTCCAAAACATAGAGGCTATAATTGCTGGGTGGAGGACTGGGTTTGTTCGTGAATGAAAGTAACTTATCCAGTTGTTGTCTGATCAAATAACCATCCTTCTTCACAGGGAAATGTGCATTTCTGTGAAAAAAATTGGCTTACCTGTGGTTGCTATTTATGTGAAACAAAGTTGAAATTGCTTAGCTGTTAACTGTCCCTGATTTCACCTCATATTTTTGGTTTGCTCATCTGTTTCTTTCTTTCTTTTTTTTTTTTTTGCAAACCACTGATAATTGCAGTCAGTAAATAATGACAGGCACTGAATAAACTTCATATCATTTAGACAATGCATACTAATTCAGATCAATAGTTAAATCCATCTCTGAGCCTTATTTGTTATTTTATTTTTTTCTTGAGCTAAGAGGTTGAGAGGTATTATTTTTATTACATTCAGATGAGGTGTCAGCAAAATGTCTGTAAGTGCTGGATGGAGGCTGTCAAGTGGATAAGAGTAGCTACCTTCTTGTTGCGTGCGTAGCTTAAACAGTCTGGCTTTGCAGGATTAATGTACAATCATATGAAATAAGTTGGAGTTCCTGAACTACAGTGTATTTATGTCAAAACAAAATTGAAATATATTATTGTATGCATAAAGATTTATTGTTTTACCACAATCAGACATCTGAGATGTACACAGTCAACAATGAGGCTAACCCTGATGTCCTAATCAATTCAAAGAGTAATTAGTCTGGCTTTGCAGAATTTGTGTTCATTTGTGTAAGGCAAGGTAGGACACCTTACTCTGGCCATTTTGTATCACTGGCATTTGAGATGTATACAGTCATGTTGCTCTAATTGATGGATATGGATATTAGTAGATTTTAATGACAGGAGTTCAAATTGTCTTATATCAATAAGTTATATTAAAAACAGTATGTGAATTTATGAGTGATCCAAAAATGAGAGGGTGGGGTGGGGGGCATGATATGAAAACTGCCCAGGGACCAATATATGTTTTAATCTGGCAGTAGTGATGCATCATATGTTTAGAGTCAAATTACTTCAAGTTTTCATTAATACCCAAATTAAGAAGTTCTTTGTCCAAACTATTAATTTCATCTCAGTCCAAAAAAATGTATGGATTATATTTATTACAGAAAAAGCATACATGAAACTTTCTTTAAAATCTTGGGTCATCAGTTCACTGGGGAATCACAAGGGAGACAAGTGAAGCATCTTTGCTCCAAAGCAGAAAACATTTAATTAGTCAAATGCAAATTTATTAAATTAAATACCTTCAGTTCCTATATCTATTGGTAACCCAACAATGATAGCCCACTCCATGTTGCTCAGGAGATACTTAAATCTGTTTTACAGTAGATGTGCAGAACAGGTAGTCACAGCTGTAAGGGTTGAAACACTCGTGGGACTTTCCCTTCCAATGGACCTCCTAGATACATATTCAAAGGCACCACGTCATGTTGATCATGTTGATCTGCAAGTACTACTAGACTTTTCCAAGGAAAAGGAATTTTTTGAATTATGTAATTTCCTCTTTGGCATTTACATCCCAATAATCTTCTCATTGCCAAGGAAACAGTAAGCAACTGTCATGCTCTTCAGTATCCCTCTGGAGCATTCATTTTTATGGGTGACAGTTTCCTGCGCATTTTCGTTTCTCATACAACACTGCCATTATTTCTTTATGAAGATTTTTATATACCTATGCAAGAAGACTGATTCTGAAACAGCAAGTTTTGTATGAATTTTCTTGCATTGCCAGTTAGGTTCCTTGATACTTACTAAACTTACAGCCAAAGAGACCACTGAGAAGCTCAGTCACATCACACATAATGTCTGTCATAAAGAAGATCTTTTCAGTCTGATTATCCCTGAAGAAAATGAGTGATCACCCATCCAGTCACCCAGACCAGTTTTAAAGGTTGCTAGGGAAGTACTTGACTTGACAGGTAAGGGCATTGTGTTCCAAAAATGAGGGAAATGTTGAGTTAGGTATTTGTTATTGTTGATATAGTAGTATTGGTTTAGGTCACTAGAATGGATGTTTTCTTTACCACTGGTTCTTTTTAAGTGAAAGAGTTCAAAGAATGTTGGTTCATTCCATACCTCTCAACTGTCCAGATTTTCACAGAATATTCAGAATTATCCCTCATATGTTTAGTCTGTTCTTCATAAAATCTGGGGTTTTCAAGCAAATCACTGAGATAATCTGAAGACTGAAGTCGATACATAATGACATATATTTGAGTTTCAGACTTCATTTCCTTCAGAAAATGCATGCTAAGACAACTCCTGTTATTCTAGCAACGTTTTAAGTTTATAAGAGCACTATTAAAAAGCTGTCCCTGTTTCTGGACCTTTGTCCCTCCATTATGTCAGGCTTTGTCCAGATTTCTTACACTAATTGTTTGAGAGGCATGGTTCATTCATAACATGGAGCACTAAACAGAGATCAATCCTTATATGCCTTAATGATACTGAGTTGAGGGACAGGGCTTTTAATCTAGCTGCATAACTAAGGGTACTGAGACAGGAAATCATTTTAGTTAGAAAACGTTGAGGTCTGTCAAGGTGGTTTAGCTACTTAGCGAGGTACTTAAAAAGGGATGAATAACTTTGGAGGTTGGCATAATGGTTAAGGTGTTTACTTTACATCCACAAGGTGCAAGGATTGATTCATACATGGGATAATTGCCTAGGCTTAAAATGGCCCACAAGGGTAGTTAGCCTAGTACTAATCTATGAACTTATGAACCTAGGATATGCTGTGCAAGGTAAAAGGATTTTCTAACCACCACAGAGAAACAGTGGTCAAAGAAGACTCTGTTATACCCAAATCTCTAAAGATTATGTCAAATTAAAGTGGATTGTTATCTATGTGGTAAGTATTAGGGTCTATGTCAATTATTCAAATGCTTAAAATGTCGAATGTTATATGGTCGAGACAATATGTTTGACATTTCAAGTGTTCGAAGGTTGAATTTTAATGGTGCTGTACGGTGCAGAATGGGAGAATTTCCCTTTTCTGCACTGAAGTGTGGTCTCAGGGTTGGTATATTTAAGTAAGGGGGTGGGAGGCCCCTCTGCTCACACTGTTAGTACATATTTTTCTTTTTTTTTTTATTAGATATTTGAAATTCCAAATATCGAACATATGGTCTCGACCATATGGTATTCAATATTTTGGAAGTTTGAATATTTGACATAGACCCAAGTATTAGTGATACTAAACTTACTAAAGGAAACTATGTGGCATTTCTAGGTGTCGAGTATAAACCTATGATTAATAATTAATACACCAAGCATTCATTTGATCCAGCCCTTTCTGGAAAACTTTAGTCTCTGACTCGGATTTGATAACCAATACCAGTTTTCAATCATCAGCCAAAGTCTTTTGATATCAGCTTTTAGGTCACAAATATATATATATACTAAAGAGGAAGAAACCTAGAAAAGAGACTTGTGGGACACCAAAAGTCATTTTTTTCTGTCTCGAGCAAATACTCTGGGCCTAATTGTATAAATTCCATTGCACAACCAATTACTATTCCAGCAAGCAATGCAGGCCCAGAAATTGTAATTTATTGGCTGTTTGGGCAGTTTTTCCATGCCTTTCAACTTTCTAATTTAAAAGCCCGCGTTTGTGCTTGCTTCCCGCCTTTCCTGTAAATAGTCTAGTTCATATACAGATTGCTTTATCAAGGGCTGTTTGTAAGCTTCTGAGCCCCCCCCCAAGCCTTCCTGTGTTGGAAGGAAGCCTTCTAGCTTATCAGTGGGAGTGGTAAGCACTAGGTAGCCTATCTACCACAGGAGGAGTGGTTTCTGGCCCAGAAATTGTAGTGTATTGGCCATTTGGGCAGTTTTTTCCATGTCTTTTAACTTCCTGGTTTAAAAGTCTGCATTTCTGCTTGTTTCCCACCTTTTCTCTAACTAGTCTAGTCCAGATACAGATTTGCAGTATCCAGTACTGTTTGTAAGCTTCTGAGCCCCCCATGCCTTTCTGTGTTGGAGAGAAGTCTTCTAGCTTATCAGGTGGGAGTAGTAAGCACTAGGTAGCCTATCTACCACAAATGGAGTGGTTTCTGGCCCACAAATTGTAGTTTATTGGCCGTTTGGGCAAGTTTTTCCATCTCTTTCAACCTTCTAATTTAAAAGCCTGCATTTGCGCTTGTTTTCCACCTTTCCTGTAACTAGTCTAGTTCAGATACAGATTTGCTGTATCAAGGACTGTTTGTAAGCTTCTGAGCCCCCTCACCCCAAGCATTCCTGTGTTGGAGGGAAGCCTTCTAGCTTATCAGTGGGAGTGGTAAGTACTAGGTAGCCTATCTACCACAAGAGGAGTGGTTTCTGGCCCAGAAATTGTAGTTTATTGGCCATTGGGCATTTTTTCCATCTCTTTCAACTTTCTGGTTTAAAAGCCCATGTTTGTGCTTGTTTCTCACCTTTCCTGTAACTAGTCTAGTCCAGGTACAGATTTGATGTATCCAGGACTGTTTGTAAGCTTCTGAGCAGTGCCAAAATGTCTGCTCTTCAATTTTCCCTTAAATCTGCTAGTTCTCTCCTCTCCTGCACTTTTACTAGATTATTAGTCTAGCACTTCACCAGACTTCTTGTAGCAGTTATTGTAGCACACAAATGTGCTACCAGTGCTAAACGTTCTACAAGGAAACAGCAACATTACTTATTATTAATGCCCACCCCTCCGGGCATGTCTAAAGGTCAGTTCCCTGTGCTTTCTCCTATTAACCCGGTGAACTTGGGCATCCTGAGGCAATGTAGCAACTACCTCATGTACACTGACAACTCTCTCCTCTTACCTTCAAACACTCAGACTTGCGAGAATTGCACTTATATATCCATATTGGAAGCCACGCACTCTCCAGCCAAGACCAGAATAGCTGGTCAAGAGGAAAAGGTCAACACTTGCACCACACCACATGGAACACATAGCCCTCCAGAACACACACCAGCACTGCCTTCACATAAAAACACAAACCACATACCCACCTTCATGGAGGCTCTCAATAAAAATCTACCCAAACAGCAGAGACCTCCAAGGCAGAAACACACTTAACCACCACAACACAACACTAATCACAAGACACGTAACTCTCCTAAACATTGTGCCACTCAACCAAAGCCCCAAAGGCAAAACAGCATGCTCAACACACTAGTCATAGGTGACTCTATAGTGAGGCACACTGATGTCCCATTCACTAGGTTGAATAAGGAGAAAGTAACAGACAGCTGCCTGTCAGGTGCCAGGATCCACCACATAATGCACGTGCTCAAGTCCCTCAATAACAGATACAAATTTGACTCTGTCATTGTACTGTGGGTATGAATGACCTGAGATGCACCTCCCTGAACTACATGAAAAGAGACATGGAGTAGCTTTCAGATTATGTAGCCCAGGCAGGTATGACTCTATCCCTGAGCAGCCTCCTACCATCACCCAGAATGATACCACAGTATAATCAGAAAATGATCAATTTCAACAATTGGCTAAGTTTCTGGTGTCATTCTAAGGGGCTCCAGTATCTGTCTGCCTGGGATGACATGATTGACAGACCTTGATGCTTTGCCAGAGATGGCCTGCATCTGTCACCCACTGGGCTTCCAGATATTGGCCAAGGCTCTTACCACCCCTATAGTGCCTTTTTTAGGTGGTGTTCCAAAGACCAAATTACCACCATAACAGCTACAAACAAATGCAATCTGAGGGTCATGCTGCGCAACACTAGAAGTCTAAATCTCAAAATACACTCACCGAAGCACTCCTTAAAATGGAGAACATCAACATTTGTGCTGTAACAGAGACCTGGTAAAAGATAGCAGAAAGTACGCCTGCACTACCAGGCTATAACTCATTCCACACTTTTCGGCCCCGGAATTTGGGCCGAAGCTCCAAAGGTGGTGGTGTTTCCATATTCATAAAGGATGCACACACCTCCAGACTGGTAGCCCAACATAACGCATCACAGATACTTCAGGTGCAGCTAACATTGGGTAAGACAGTGATTCAGGTCGTAGCCTGCTACAGATCGCTAACCATGTGCCAAGACTCACACTCCACATTCCTAAGTACCCTGGAAAATATTAGAGTCCAACCTAACACTCTCATACTGGGTGACTTCAACTACCCCCTCCATTAACTGGGAAAACTACTTGTGTAAAAATACACTTGCCAAGCGTATCCTCGAATTCATTAATTCCAATTCCCTGGACCAGCTCATTCTTACCCCCACTAAAGGTAGCAACATCCTTGACCTGGTCATTACTAACATGGGTGACCATTGCTCTACACAAATAGTCAACTCCTCCCTGGTTAGATCCAACCACAAACTACTCACTTTGGAAATCCACATCCCTCCCACCCACCCCACAAAGGTAACCACCATGAAAAGCCTTTCCAAAGCTTACTTTGGGCTCCTAAAAACAGAGGTGGCTAACTTCACAGCCACCCATACAAATGGAGAATAGTTGCTTGACCACCAAATCATACACAAATGCATGAATCTCGCCATACCCAAGAGAACCAAGATGCTCTCCTCCAAAAAAGGAAGCCAATCTTGTGGTCCCCTGCCATAAACAAACTACAACAGAAAGAGGAAACTGATAAGGAATAAGGTGAAGTCCCAAGACTGGAAAAACTCCCTTATCAGCCTCAGCAAAAAATTGAGATACCTCATCAAATCCTCTAAAGCTAGCTATGAAAACAGAATTGCAGCAGATAGTAAAGACAACCACATGGCCTTCTTTAGTTATGTAAAGAATCACCACGGCAATACCCAGATTTGCTCTGAGCTACTGCACAATGGTACCTCCTATACTGAGCCAACAGATATTGCCAATATACTGGATGACAGATTCAGTGCCAACTTTACCTCTCTCTCCCCCACCAAAGGACCAATCACAATACCAGTAGATTAGCAGGCACCCAGTATTACTGCTGCACAGGTTAAAACAGCACTGTCCAAGGCCAAGAATACAGCTTCTATGGGACCTGACAATATCTCCGGCTATGTTCTACATGAACTACAGAGTGAACTGGCACCTCACCTGTGTGCCCTGTTCAATAACAGCTGCACATCAAGCTTTGTCCCTACTGATGGTGCACTGCTACAGTCATCACTCTGCACAAAGGAGGAGTGACTACAGACACTGGGAACTATTTCCACATTAGCCTGATGAGTCTGATATGCAAAGCTATGGAATGCATCACCATGGACCTAATAAACAAGGATATAGGGAATCTCCAATCTCTTGATCTCACACAGTTTGGTTTTGTGAAGGGTAGATCATGCCTGCTCAACATGGTTGACTTCTTTGAGTCAGTCACCAGAGCTTTGGATGAAGGCAAGGTGGTTCATACAGCCTACCTTGATCTGGCCAAAGCCTTTGATACCATGGACTCACTAAGCTAGGCATCAACCAGTATATCACTAGGTGGGTTGCAAACTGGCTTACAGATAGAATCCACAGTGTGAAAGTAGCTGACTCCAAGTCAGACTGCTGACCAGTCACAAGTGGAGTCCCTCAGGGTCACAAGTGGAGTCCCATAGGGTTTAGTCCTGGGTCCTTTCCTGTTTGGTATCTACTTCTTTAAAGTCCAGGCCAACACAAAGGGACTCCTGCTGACAAAGTTTGCAGACGATTGCAAGTTGGGAGCTATTATTAACTCCCCAAGTGATGTTGACATCCTAAAGAAAGGCCTCACTGAGACCAATGACTGTCAAAACCATGGCCTTAAGCTGAATGTCAAAAATGTGCCGTCATCCCCGTTGGGAAAAACCCTGTTCCCATGAATTACCACATCGATGGTAGTCCACTGAACACAGAAGGCATTATAAGAGATCTGGGAACACAGGTTGACAGCAACCTCTCTTTTGACCACCACATTGCCACTGTAGTCAGAAAGTCCATCTATGTGGCACATCTCATTACTAAGGGTTTTGCATCCAGGAAGAAAGTGGTCATTGTCTTCCTCTACTCTTCCCTCATTAGGCCAATCATTAAATACAATTCCCCATTTGGCATGTACCTCACTAGACACTTGCAACAACTGGAGAGGCCACAAGAGTACCTCACAAAGAGGATCATAGGCCTTAAACACTTGTCCTATATGGACAGACTAAAAAAATCCAACTATTCTCTGTCTCATATCGCCTACTTAGAGGCGATCTCTGCTTGACTTACAAAGCCATGTCTGACCCAGCTCTGTTAGAAATGCTACTACATCTAAAGAAATCCCAATCCCGCCACACCACATGCTCCAGAGACCTAAACCTCATTACCACAATCAACAGAACAAGCTGGAGGGACAGGTTCATAACCCAGAGATTGCCCATGCTATGGAATAAACTTGCCATACATGTCAAACAGAGCACCTCACTGGCCCTCTTCAAGAGAAATCTTGATGAGTGAATGGGGCATAGTAAATTCACCCTGGGGATCACTCCAGTGACTCTATGTGACAGAGGCACTGGGAACTAAGGTCAGTTGACATGATGCTGGGATAATTCTATGGGCTTGGCTTGTAAAGGCCCCAGAGCCATTAGCCTAGTGCACACCTATGAACCTATAAACCTATGTTGAGTTGGAAGAGATTGTCAATAATTCCAGCACTGGAGATAGTGTCAAAGACCTTGGCACAGTCCAGATAGCAGTGTAGACTATATGCACCATATCCATAGCCACCTCAGTAGCCCTTTCAAAAAACTCAGTCAGGCTGAACAGGCATGATCTGCCTTTTAAAAAACAAATTGATGTGAATCCGGGGATATAAGGTGACATATATCGTTGTTTATTAGTTCAGCTGTAATACATTCTATATCCTTGCAGATAATGCTGGTGAGATTAATAGGCCTGTAATTCCCAGGGTCAGTAGAAAGACCACCATTATGCAAGAACACATTAACTGCCATCCTGCATACCTAAGGGACATAACCAGTGGAGAGACTCACTTAAAGAGACTCATTGGTTAATAGCATCATAGGCATATTCTAGGCTAACAACCACAAGGTCCTTTATAAGCCTAGCTGTGCAATCCAACCCAATTGTGCCCCCATGTAACATGGGCATCTATTTGGGGGGTATGTCAGTTAGGAAGCTGCTAAAGGTTTAGTGGGGAGGAATGTTAGTTAAGGAATAGTTACTGTCACTCTCTGTCTATCAGAGACATGGAGACATTTTGGGGATGAATTTTTGATTTCCCATGTAATGGCCAAAGTTATATTTGAATATGATTAGAGATGGACTTTGCTTCATGTGGATGGGAGGCCTATTCCTGAGCATAGGGATCCTTTGAAACACATATCTTTTTCTTCAGCATGTTCTATTTATGTCACACAGTTTAAATTCTTGAATCTAGTGTTTCAGATGCTATTTATTTTGCAGATGTACAAAATGTCATCATCACGGCTGGATGTGAGGATGCTTTATATGCCGGGCATAGATCACTGCTCAGTAAGCTATAGGAGATTGAGTATAGATATAGGGCTTTAAGGTGATCTGAATAGGACAATATGTTAATACCCTGGATTCTCTTGGTGAAGAACCTCGGTGGGCATTCCAGCTGTTGCATATGCTTGGTCAAGTACATGCCAAAGGGGGTATTGTACTCAATGACGGGCGTGGTAAGGGAAATGTAAAGTGGTACTCTAACTTCCTTGGACCTTGATGATATATCCTTACTTATAAGTTGGGTGACATAGAAAGATTTTCTTACTACCTTAGCTACATGTTGGTCAAAGGCAAGATTATTGTCTACATATGTTCCCAGATATCTAACTACTGGGTTATCCCTTAGTGGTTTCTTATCAGCAGTAATTATCCTGGGTAGACGTTTTCCCAAAATACACTATAATGAATTTTCGGCACTGAGTCTTAATCAGTGTCTTTGGCACCAGTCATTTGTCTATGTTAGACCCTCTTGCAGGATGTTAGTGCCATGGGGAATTCATGATAGCTATCAATTTGCAGTTGTTTACAAACTTGGTAAACTAAAGGCCCTTGACATTAGCCATGGTTTCCAAGAAGCAGATGCCAAACAGGAGCAGGCCCAGCACCGAGCCCTGACATACTCCACTGGTGACCGGTCGCTTGGTGGAGGTAGTTTCACTAATCCTGACTTATTGGGTCCTATCTGTAAGCTAGCTGGCAATTCAGCAAGTTATGTAGGCATTTCTGAGTTTCTCAACAATACCTGAGTTGGGTACTGTATCAAATGCCTTAGCCAGGTCTAGGTAGATAGCATGCACCATTTTCCCCTCATCCATTGCCTTGGTGACCCTCTCAAAGAAGCCTATCAAGTTAAGTAGTTATGACCTTCTTTTGAGAAAAACAAATTTAGATATATCCAGTGTCTGTAGGTTGCCAGTGTCTTTGTTGATCATTTCCATGATAACTCATTCCATGGATTTGCATATCAGACTAGACAGATGCACAAAAAGCAAGAACCAAGTCCAAATCCACACAAAAAGTATTTATTGAGTGCTTTTGTCTCTAAAGTAGAAACTTCTTCAGAATAAATCAACATTCTCCCCAACATCCTTAAATACACAGCTCAATTAAAAATGCTGACAAATTAACAAGGTAATGCCCTTAATCAGACGTATTTAAAGAGCCCCACAGCATTATAACATTGCAACATAAGAAATGCAGTCATAAAACTACTTAGAATACATTAAAAATGTATGTATGTATGTAAAATGATTATATATAAGAAAGATAAAGAATATATACAAAAGTATACAAAAGTTTGTCATAACACCCTAAAATACTTGAATATAAATGTCATAAAAAAATTGTGCCTTAAGCCTAAGTACAGAGCTGATGGACACTGTGCTATTAAGTCCAAGTGCCTCTGATGCATTAGTTCTAATTTGCCATCTAAGCTCTGACAATCCTAAAAACTCATTAAGTGCCCCACCCCTTTCTCCCATTTTTATCTGTTCTACAATAATACATTTAAAACTATATCTTTCATTGGCAGTTGTATGTACTGCCAGTACATTTTTACTATCTTTTCTATGGATATCATAATAATGTTGATATATCCTGCTCCTAAATGCATTTTTAGTTTTTACAATATAAAAACTCAGACATTAGGAGCATAGAGCCAGGTATACCACTGCTTTACTATTTTACAAGAAACCTTTCCACAGATAGTATGTCTCCCGTAGTTAGGAATGCAAATCTCCTTAGCTTCGATGATATATTGGCATTGCAAACAATAGTCACATTTTACCATCCCTGTCCCCATACTATGATCTTGTTTCTGCCATTCCAACATGTTTTTAATGCTACAGTCCTTTTTGTAAATAATACTAGGAACCAGACCTACTAATTGGGCCTGTTCTACAGCAATGCTAAAAATATTCCAGTTATGCTTGATAATATTAATAAAACTTCAAAGGTGCCAATATGAGCAAGTAGCTACACCATAAGCCAGACACATGAAACGAAATGCTAACAAAGAGTATTCAAAATTCAAAATTCAACTTCCTGGTGATCTGTTTGAAAAAGGCTTAACTTTTGTACCTTCTAAAAAAGTTTCTTTAGATTAAACTTTAATAGATCTTAAGCTTTTTATCAGGAAGTTGAATTTTTAATTTTTCTCTAAGGGAATTAGTAACACTAACTATGAACAATTATAATGCAAAAAACCTAATACATTTAATCCCGCCTTGCACCCGTCAGTATTGACGTTTGAAAAAATATGTGAAAAAGATATTAGGGAAATGTTTAAGAAAGGCAGGGATAGATGGGTTAACAATTTAAATAATGTGAAAATGGCATTATTAAAACAGATATGTGACAATGCAGATATAAGGGTTATGAAACCCAATAAAGGCAAAGGCCTTGTTATCATGAACCACAATTCCTACATAAATAAAATGTTCACCCTTCTATATGGGGACACCTACTGTGAAATTAGCTTAAATGAGAAGAACATCTACTACAGTAAGGCGGATGTTATGTTATAAGAGCTGTTAATGAATCAACAAATAAATATAGAAGAACATCAGTATATGTTAGTAAAATTAGCTAAAATTCCCACCATTTTTGGGGTCCCAAAGATACATAAAGATCTAGCTGACAGGCCATTTAGACCAATTGTTGATGCTTGTGCATCCAAAACATTCCCTATAGCCAAATTTATAGATAGTCAATTAAAAAACATATTCAAAGTCTGTTCCTGGATACTGAAAGACTCCTGGGACTTTTTATCCAAAGTCAACAGGGGTGTGTACAATGACAGCCTGATCTTTGTCACAATCGACATCCGTGACTTATTTTCAGTCATACCCCACGATATAGGCATAGACTGGTTTTATCAATATCTTTGCCAGTACACCATCCTAAACCATAACTGTATTTTAACAATTAGAACATTAATGGAATTAGTGTTAGACACCAATATCATTACATTTGAGCAACAGTTATTTAAACAAGTTAAAGGGGTGGCAATAGGGGAAGTTTGTGCCCCCATTTTTGCTAATATTGTACTGGCTCTTTGGGAAAGGGATATTGTATTCAACAGTCCCTTTGTCAATGATTTATGGTCATTACCTTGATGACATCATTATTTTGTGGAATAAGGATATGACTGAATTTGAAAACTTTCTGGAATTCTTAAAAACTAGTACTGACTTTTTAGAATTTTCATATTCTACCAGTGATACTGAAGTTAACTACTTGGATATTACCATTAAAAAAGACATGGCTAAGAAACAATTTATTTCTACCATATTCCACAAGCCTACTTACTAAAACAATCTCCTACACTTTGACAGCTGCCACCCCCTTCATCAAAATAAGTCACTAGTAAAAGGACAGGGGGTGCAGCTGGCTAGGATGATATCTCAATATGATGATTTTATTGCACAAACTGAGATTTTAAAAGGTATGTTTAAACAATGAGGGTATCCAGAAAATTATATAAGTAACATCTTCCAGGAGGTAATTAAAAAGAGAGCCTGTGGTTATTTTGTTCCCCTACTTGGTACAGGGGGAGGCTTATCAAATAACGAAAACCATGAGGCTAAGAACCATTTTAATAAATCAGCTATATTCAAATTTAATCAACATTTTTATAATATCAGTAATATTATCAAATATATCTGGAATATTTTAGCATTGATGTAGAACAGGCCCAATTAGTAGGTCCAGTTCCTAGTATTGTTTACAAAAAGGACTGTAGCATTAAAAACATGTTATAATGGCAGAAACAAGATCGTAGTATGGGGACAGGGTTGGTAAAATGTGACTATTGTTTGCACATCGAAGCTAAGGAGATTTGCATTCCTAACTACGGGAGACATACTATCTGTGGAAAGGTTTCTTGTAATAGTAAAGCAGTGGTATACCTGACCCTATGCTCCTAATCTCCAAGTTTTTATATCGGAAAAACTAAAAATGCATTTAGGAGCAGGATATATCAACATTATTATGATATCCATAAAAAAGATAGTAAAAATTCCCTGGCAGTACATACAACTGCCAATGAAGGACATAGTTTTAAATTTATTATTGTAGAACAGATAAAAATGGGAGAAAGGGGTGAGCCACTTAATGAGTTTTTAGAATTATCAGAGCTTAGATGGCAAATTAGAACTAATGCATCAGAGGCACTTGGACTTGCGCATTGTCCATCAGCTCTGTACTTAGGCTTAAGGCACAATTTTTTATAAGACGTTTATATTCAAGTATTTTAGTATGTTATGACAAACTTTTGTATGCTTTTGTATATGTTCTTTCTTTTTCTTATATATAATCATTTTACATACATACATTTTTAATGTATTCTAAGTAGTTTTATGACTGCATTTCTTAAGTTGCAATATTATAATGTTGTGGGGCTCTTTAAGGATGTCTGATTAAGGGCATTACCTTATTAATTTGTTAATTTTTTTTAATTGATCTGTGTATTTAAGGATGTTGGGGAGAATGTTGATTTATTCTGAAGAAGTTTCTACTTTAGAGATGAAAGCACTCAATAAATACTTTTTGTGTGGATTTGGACTCAGTTCCTGTTTTTTGTGCATCTTTTGGTTTGTGTGGAGCAGTGTCTTAATCAGACTAGACAGACTAATGAGGTTGCAGTTTCCAGGATTGGTTGATGGCCCACCTTTCTGGAGAGGGATAACAATTGCAGTCCTCCATTCACTTGGTATATAGCCTGTTGTGAGCTGTAGTTGAAAAGCGACTCAAGTGGTCCTGATAGGTTATGTTTCAATTTATTTCAGAGGCAATCCATGATATTGTCTGGGCCCACCTAGGCTGTGTTTTTGGACATAGGGAGTGCTGCTATGACCTGTTCCTTGCTAATAGTTGGGGGTTATGTTAGTAGGGATTTCAAGGGAAGTGGCAGGGTGAGTGGGGGCTGAAGTTAGAGCTGAATGTGTCAGTCAGCATATTTGTTATGTCACGGTTCGGTGAAGGTGGCACCATTTACCACCAGTTCAGCACACTGATGTGCATTGCCCTTAAGGCTTCAGACATAGCTGTAGAAGGCCTTGTGGTTGTCTTTAACCTTAGAAGCTATCTTGGCCTCATAATTGGCCTTGTTGGATTTAATTAGTCCTTTTATTTTCCTGTTTAGTCTTACTAGTGACCTCTTGCCATTATGAGAGTTGTTCTTTCTGATATTGGCCATGACAATTTTCCTTTTGTAATTTACCCTGTTAAGGTTAGAATTCCACCAATGTTTTTTTTTTTTTTTTTTTTTTTTTTTTTTTTTGGTTTTGGGCTTTGCTTGTTTTGGGCTTACTTCTGGTAGCCATTTCCATGGTTGTACAGGGTTCTGTGAATAATTTTGCATATGTTGCTGTGAACTCAGGGTTGCGAGGGGCATTACATTTTGACAAATTATCTCTTAATAGCATGCAGTTTTCTCTGGAATAGTTCCTAACTATTACAGTGTTTTCTGGAGTTACCAAGATAATTTTTATTTCAGAGGAGACAGCTTTACAATTTAACTTCACCAGTGAGGGCCTAATATAGGGGAAGGTGCAGCACTCTCCCATATTGGTGAGTTCCCAGTCCAGTATGTTTGAACCTCTAGTTGGAGTTTGCACTGTCTGGTCAACTGTATTTGTGTTGATAAAGTCCAGGAAATATTGTTCCAGCAAGTTGGAAACAGTATATTTTTCCCAGGCTATTGAGAGATAGTTGAAGTCTCCCCACATCAATATCCTGGGCATCAGAGAAGGAGGTACCTGTGACAAAAGGAGGTACTGTCAGCACAGCTAGTTGGACTTTTGTAAATAATTATATGTCATGTCTGAATATCAAACTAATTTATACAAGATGGTGCTATAAATGCATTAGAACTGTATGTCATATAAGATGCTTATATTGCAAATGTATTAAAGCTGTATGTAATGTGCATATCAAACTGCTTTATACAGTTGTTTGCTTTGAAAAGGTATTTGTAAAGTGCCTGTGCTTAAAATGTATCCATAGTCTGCCCTACTGGAAGAGAACAGAAATGTACACGCACTATTGTAACTGTTTAAATGTACATGTAACAGAGGAAACTGGAGGGTTAACTTCAGTCCAGCAAACTTTAGAAAAATATTTGAAATTAAATTACTTTATAGGCAAGCCATAAAGAGGCTATCTCTCAGGTTTCAATTCAGCTAGCGACACAAAGTCTGTACTAGAAAGTTTTCTGTTTTGTTTTTAGGTGAACTAATTGCTAGTCAGAAAGCATGGAGGAATGCAGCTGTTTTATGACTTCCAGCATCTGCCAAAGATCTATGCAAAAGCCCTTGTATTAGTATTTTTACAGTGAGATGATAAATACTGCCAGCTTCAGCAATGGGGGTTTTGCCTGGGAACTCAAAGTTAGATGACCAGAAATTATGTCATTCTGCAAGCTATCCCAGTAGTAATATTTTGAGAAGTCTCTGAGTGACACAGAGCATTCTGCATTCTGTCTTCGACCTGACAACAACAAAAAACATTCAGCACATCTGCCTTGCTCTATAGTAAGCAGGTTTCTAGGGAGCAGTATAATTCTCTTAGATTCAGTCAGGAATATAGTGAAGCTTAGTTTTTTTTTTTCTTTATTTGTGTGAGCCTGTACTGCCATTATTTTAAATATACTGTACTGCCATTATTTTAAATGTTTCCTGTGATTTTGAACTCTAATATCACTATGAATATATATACTAAGTATTTTATTGTTCTCTTATTATTTATTATTAAATATATTTAAACCTTTCATTTTGGTTGATCTGTGCAGAGATATTTAAGCTTTGAGAATATGTGCATATTTATTTGATGACACTGTATGGGCCACTCCTAATAGCCTTGCTCTTGATCAAACTACCATTTGTATTAATATTAATATTAATATTACACAGTAAGATTGGACACCCTTTGTTGAGGACCTTAAAGTAGCTGATAAGGAGTGATTGGTGCCAGTGCTAACCACCTTATAATCTGGGCAGAAGGAGGCATAGCTAGTAAACCTGTGCCAGCCTTTCCCAGGTATATGTGTGTGTCAGCTACTTGGACAGGTGCATGATCCACTGGTTGGACAGAGAGGGTGCTGCAGGTCTTGGCTTGATCACTCAGCTGAGATCTCAACTCTATAGCTGTGCCAGTGACGAGTCTTACTGGGGATTTGGAGGAAGAGGGAAAAACAGCCATGGACTGATTATGGTCTCTGTGTGCTCTTAAGGGAAATTGCACTTGATACAGAGAGCTGCATCTGGAAATACTGTGTGTGTGTGTGTGTGTGTGTGTGTGTGTGTGTGTGTGTGTGTGTGTGTGTGTGTGTGTGTGTGTGTGTGTGTGTGTGTGTGTGTGTGTGTGTGTGTACCTATTATCCTCTCCGTGAATGACCCCCACTGTTACCAATGATGAGGACTGAGGCTCCTTGATTACTGGTTGGGTCATCACATATTAATCAGCTGGCAGTGGTGGGATCACCACATCACATAGTGGGAATCAGTGGTGTGGATATTGAACTCCTGTAGCCTGTAAACAGTGGTCACTAAAGAAGGTGTTTGTACTCTCAACCAGCCATATTGTAGACATTCAGAGTTTCATATGACAATATTTTATTTTTTTTTGTTAGCTTAGTTAGTCAGGAAGAAGAGGCAAGGAAGTTAACAGAGGATTATGGCAAGCCAAAGGACTGGTGCATGCCAACCTGACTAAAGCAGAAATAATTGCAGCCTTAGCCACAGCTGCATCGCAGACCAGCAGCCAGGAAGACAGCCAGACTGGCCTTGAGGATGTACAGCTCTCAGAAAATGGGCAGTTCAACTTTTCCTCATAGGACTTAAAAAAATCCATCTGGAATTAAAAAGACTTGAACTGGAGGTCAAACATTTGGAACCAGAATCAGCAGAGAGACTGCGGTGCTTGGAGGTCAAAGCAGAATCAGCAGAGGGACTGTGACATTTGAAATTAGAATCAGCAGAGGGACTGAGACATCTGGAAGCCAAAGAAAATGAGAGGCAGAGGCAACATGAAAAGGAGATCATGACTCTTTGCCAAGGTCATGGAGATAATGGGGTAGGTAATAACCAAACCCCAGAAGCAATAAAGGTCAGTAAATTTCTTCCACAGTTTACAGAGGGTGATCATTTTGATAGTTTTATTTATTTGTTTGAAAGGATATGTATGCAGTATAATATTAACCAAGGGCTCTGGGTACAGTTCCTGACTCCCTTACTCCATGATAAAGCTGTACCTGCTGTTTCTAAATTGTCTGATGCTTAAATTATAATACAGTTAAAAATGTTTATTAGAGTGTTTTAAGTTAACACTTGATGCTTACAGATAAAAAAGTTTGTGAGTATAGATGCAAGGCAGATGAAAGTGTGTGTGTGTAATTATATTGCTGAGTTAAGCACTTATTTTTCATAACTGGATGAGTAGGAATCGGGTCACCACTTTTGAAGGGCTGGCAGACCTTTTGTTGAGGGAACAAGCCCTTATCACTTTGCCTGAGGATATGAGAATCTGGTTGGCACATACAGAATGCAACACTGCAGGTGAGTTGGGAAAAAAAGGAGACCTATACCTAGCAAGCAGGGCATCACTGCACAGGAAAGAGATACCCACTGTTGCACATGGGTATAAGGGAACCCATGGTGAGCAGCCTAAACCACCCCAGCAGAGTCCACCAGTAGCAGGGAAGCCACTAGTTCAGGTATATGGCCAGGATCAAGGGTTAAATGTTTTAAATGTAACCAGTGGGGCCATGTAGCAAATAGATGTCCATGGAGGCAAGGTAGGGAAAAAAACGTAGGGGAGCCAGCAAGTAAGAATAACAGAATCCCTGTAGTAAGTTGTCTGGTGACAACAAGGGTACCAACCTACCACAAGACATTATATCCTATTTTAGTATATAGGAAATAGGCCACTGCTAAGAGAGACACAGCCTCTGACATAACCATTGTAAAGCCTGCAATGGTTACAGAGGAGCACTACTTGCTTGGGCAGTCTGCACCAGTCAGAGCTTTAGGAGGGACCCCATTCCAAATACCTTTGGCTAGAGATCACCTTGACTGGGAGGGTAGAAAAGGAAGCACGCAAGTAGGTGTGCTTGAGTATATCCCTGCAGATGTCCTGAAAGGGAATAATTTTGATAATGCAGTACCTTGTGTGCATGTTGTGACATGCAGTCAGGCTTGGAGACAGGCATGTGTGTCTGGTAGCCTTGGGGGGATCCAGATGGACCCCACACTTGAAGCTAGGACTGGTGAGGCGGTTACTTCAGAGAAGGAGCTACCTTGTAGCAGTGAGGCTGAAGGTGAGCACAGCTGCTGGTGGGTACTGATGTTCCCTTGGACAGAGTGACTGCAAGGGCAGAGGTGAGTAGTAGTATGCAGGCTGACAGTGAGGCATCGTTGTTAGAAGATATCTGACTTCCTATGGAAGGGGAGGTGGGAAGGGATAGAAAGAGAGAGTGGAGACAGGCTCAGCTCTCAGACCCTACATTGCAAGGCTTGAGAGAGATAGCTGGGGATGCTCCTGATTCTCAACGAAAGGGGCAATCTGTATACTGGGACAAAGGGTTACTGAACAGAGAACGGACCCCTGAGGGAGGGCTAGATGGTGAGAGAATACAGCAGTTGGTGGTGCCCAGAGCCTACCATCTGACACTTCTAGCCATAGCCCATGAAATTCCCTTTGCAGGTCATATGGGCATAAAGTGTTTCATATGGCCATAAAATGTACAAGGAGACATATTATGCAAAACTTTTATTGGCCTGGTATTACCAGAGATGTTACAGGGTACTGCAGGACCTGTCTGCAGTGCCAAAAAGGAGGCAAGGTAGGAGACAAGGTCAAAGCTCCTTTGATGCCTTTGCCTGTGTTTGAGGACCCATTTCAGAGGGTATCTATGGATATTGTGGGGCCTCTGAGAACAAAAATTTCCACAGGGAAAAAGTATATCCTAGTGGTAGTAGATGCTACCAGATACCCTGAAGTGGTGCCCCTGTCCTCCATTGAGGCAGAAAAAGTGGCAAATGCTTTGTTAGAGATTTTCAGCAAGGCAGGTTTCCCAAAATAAATACTGACTGACATAGGTTCCAATTTAATGTCAGACCTGCAGGCTTGTCTGTGAGAGTACTGTGGAGTGAAGCACCTAAAGACCACCCCCTACCACCCCCAGACTAATGGCCTGGTGGAGAGGTTAAACTCTACACTAAGGACCATGCTATGGGCGTTTGCAGACCAGTTTAAGAGAGAGTGGGACAAATATTTATCCCATCTATTGTTTCCTTACAGAGAGGAGCCCCAGGAATCCATAGGTTTTTCACCCTTTGAGTTGCTATATGGTCATAGGGTAAATGGAACTCTACATTTGATTTGAAATGAAAGAGAGGGTGAGTGTGAATCATACAAGGAGTCTGCTGTGGCATATGTCCTAAACCTCAGGTCCAGGTTCAGGGAACTCATGGGCTTGGCCCAAGAGAACCTGGCAAGAGCCCAACATCAGAAAAAGGTCTGGTATGATAGAAAAGTTCGAGCCAGAGAGTATGCTGTAGGATAGCAGGTTATGGTTCTGATTCTTATCAGACACAACAAGCTGTAGGCAGCTTGGGAAGGACCTTTCAAAGTGATAAGGAAGGTCAGTGATGTTAACTACATGGTAGAACTGCTCGGTAAGAGGCAGGGGCACAGAATATACCATGTTAACACCATGAAACCTTACCATGGTAGGGAGGCCCTGGTGTTAAGTATTTGCAGTAGAAGTCAGGCGGAGTCTGAGGGGGATCTATGGCTGCAGGGAGCCAGCCAGCAACATCCCAAGTTACTATGGCAGAGCCTAGGGTTGCAGGCATATGATACAACAGTGCAGTACTGTACTGGGGTCAGCAATGCCAAGGCAGCTGGGATCTCAAGACAGGAAATGGGGTAATGTGTTCCCAGATAGGCTTGTCCCTCTTAAGCAGAATTTCTCAAGGGTCACTTGAAAAACTAGCTTAAGTCTTTGAAGGGGGGAAGACGTATGACAAAACGAGGTACTGCCAGTACAGCTAGCTGGAATTTTTTTAAATAATTATATCTCATTTGTGAATATCAGACTAACTTATACAAGATACTGGTGTTACATATGTATTAGAACTGTATGCCATGTGTATATCAAACTGCTTTGTACAGATGTTTGTGTTGAAAAGGTATTTGTAAAGTGCTTGTGCTTAAAATATATTCACAGTGTTCCCTACTGGAAGAGAACAGAAATGTACATGTACTATTGTAACTGTTTAACTCATTCACTCCAATGGAGCTCAGGAAGTTTGCACTGTAACTTCCAATGGTCGGAGCCTAAGCCTTTTGACAGAATCAAATTTTGTCCTCACATTTCAAACAAATGTCATATCTCTGGAACCATAGTGGCTATGAAAGAAGTATAAATGGCAACCTTTTCAACACAAACTATTTGTTAGGCTCTATGTCTTAAACTGAATTTTATAAGCCACAGTAAACACAGTAACAATTACATTTGTAATATTCTGTAAGCAACTTAAAATATCTTAGCAACAACTCAAGTTACTCACATACTGTCAGCAGCATTCTATTCATCTGGCTGAGAGTTTTATATGAAGCTAAGGAGATCTGTTTGTGTTACTTGGTTGTTGAGTTATTTATAAAACTGTGAAAACTATATGTATATAAATGAATATCATAAAAACAACAGTTAACTATTCAACTGTACTAAACAGTGGTCAAATATTAATGCAGTTGGGTTTGCTATTCTGTAAGCATTAAGATAAAATCTTTTAAAACCTTGTACATAGAATTGTTTTGGAATTATTGATGCAAATATGAACAACTAGTATTTGACGCCTAGAGGCCTCAGTAGGAGTTAACTGCAGATGCGTCTGGAGGCATCACTCGGATGTAATGAGTTAAATGTATATGTAACAGAAGAAACTGGAGGGTTAACCTCAGTCCAGCAAACTTTAGAAAATATTTGAAATTAAATTACTTTATAGGCTATGCCATAAAGAGGCTGTCTCTCGGGTTTCAATTCAGCTAGAGACACTAAGTCTGTACTAGGAAGTTTTCTGTATTGTCTTTAGGGTGAACTAATTGCTACCCTGACAGCATGAAGGAATGCGGTTATTTTATGGTTCCAGCATCTGCCAAAGATCTGATCAAAAACCCTTGTATGAGTATTTTTACAGGTACATGCTAAATACTGCCAGCTTCAGCAATGGGGGGGGGGGGGTTTGCTTGGGAACTAGAAGTCAGATGACCAGAAATTATGTCATTCTGCAAGCTATCCCAGCAGTAATATTTTAGATATTATTCTGAGAAGTCTCTGAGTGACACAGAGCCTTCTCCATTGGACCTGACAACAACAACAAGAACCATTCACCACATTTTCCTTGCTCTATAGTAAGCAAGGTTCTAGGGAACAGTATAATTCTTTTAGATTCAGTCGGGAATATAGTGAAGCTTAGTTTAAATGTTTTTCTTTATTTGTGTGAGCCTGTACTGTAATGTTATTTTAAATATTTCCTATGATTTTGAACTCTGATGTCATTGTGAATATATATATATATATATATATATATATATATATATGCTGAGTATTTTCTTGTTCTTTTATTTATTATTAAATATATTTAAACTTTTCATTGTGACTGATCTGTGTAGAGATATTTAAGTTTTGAGAGTATTTGCATATTTATTTGGTGACATATTTGGGCCACTCCTAATAGCCTTGCTGTTTGTCAAACTACCATTTGTATTATTAATATTACACAGTAAGATTGGATACCCATTGTTGAGGGCCTTAAAGTAGCTGATAAGGAGTGACTGGTTCATAGGTTCATACTAGGCTAACCGCCCTTCTGGGCCATTTCAAGCCTAGCCAAGTACCCCATGTGAGAATTAAACCCTGTACCTTGTGTCTGTAAGGTAAACACCTTAACTATTATGCCAACCTCCCATCCCCAGTGGTAACTACCTTGTATTCTGGGCAGAAGGGGGCATAACTAGTAAACCTGTGCCAGCCTTTCCCAGATGTCTGTGTGTGTGTGTGTGTGTGTGTGTGTGTGTGTGTGT
>NC_056729.1:1147130434-1147142934 GCF_019279795.1 Protopterus annectens | reverse complement strand
CCAGTTCAGTCTCATGGGATTCAAGCATTTTGGCTCAATCTTTTGAGATTCTAGTATTTGTACATTCAAGTTTCTAAAGGTAAACCAGGTTAAACTTACTATTATGCTTACTGCAGACTAGTATAGATGCTTCAATGCCTCTATCTAAGAGTGAGCAAAATTAAGGCAGTAAGAAGCTACATCAGAAAGCTATACTATTTGTGATTACAAATAAGATCAGTAAATAGTAAATAATTGGGTATGGAATAATCCTTGAATGTACAGAAGTATAAGGGACCACAAAACATGTCTTCATAGGGAAGATCATAACAAGATGCTCAGATTTGATTAGAAAAGGGGGGTGTAAGAAGTAGGGTTGTACAATTGGAATAAATGTTTGTGAAGAAAAGATCAAGAAGATTAACACCTCTGGTGGGTAGGGGGATAATTGGTTCAAATGTATTTGCATTTTCAATATCCAGAAGTCACTGGGCATATTTGTTGTTGACAGTAAATGTTAGCCAATTTATGTATGAATAGTTGAAGTCACCCATAAAAAGGATAATTGGTTTAATGTTAACTTTTCTAGCAAGCTAAGGTATTCTACATGCTGTGACTAGAGTGTGATCATTTTGTTGCGTGTAACTTGAACTTCAGCCAGTTCCAGATTTGTATCATGCAAAATCTGATGATAGAAAATTGGGCTACCAATAAATGTAGATACTACCCCAGGTCTGCATGTTCTCCCTGTGGTCATGTGTGTTTCCTCCCGGTGCTCCGGTTTCCTCCCACATTCCAAAGACATGCAGTTGTTGAACTGGAAACTCTAAACTGGCCAAAGGTGAGAGTGTGCGTGCATGAGTGAGTGGTGCAAATGAATTACCATGGCAGGACTAGTCATCCAGTGGAGTAAACCTTGGCTCAAGATGATTGTTACTGCGGAAGTGACACCCCAACCCCATGTGCCAAAATGGAAAAAAGGGTTGAGGATGGATGGATGCACTCCCCCAGAGTCACCAATGGATCTGAATGCATGATAGGCATTGTACCTTAGAATGCAATGAGTGCTATCATTACAATGGAATCAGGTTTCTTTAATTACACAAATGCTGATTTCTTTGAAGTTGAGGAAAGCCTCAAGTTCAGAGATTTTGTTGTTTAGTCTTTTAACATTCAGGAACGCTACCTTAATATTATCCAGACTGGAATTCACTATGTTGGGATGTCCATTAAGTGAACTCTGCCTAAAAAATCACTAAAGGGATAGCAAAAGTTTTAGCCAGTATGCTAAAACAAATGGTGAAATATGCGGGCCATCCCTAGCAAAGCATGTTGCTATATTAACCACCTCATCCTATGCAAGCACACACTGGATCCCCTTAAAAGTTCTTTCAGTAAGCATTTTCAGTCATCCTAAAATACAGTTTAACTAAACTTCTTTCTATTCCTTCCATTAAGTCAGTCTCTTCTATTCTTAAGCAGAAAAGGATAATTTGTAAAGGCAGAGGTCTTGAGGTGTAATATTAAAGACATTGTATTTCTCTTGCAATGTAATAATCAAACACAAGCTAGTTTAATTTCCCATAAACTGTTCTAAATCAGAATCTAATTACCCTCTGATTGTATAAATATCATTTGCTTGCAGAGGGTCCTCGTAGGCCACCCGTTGTTGTCTTTCAATGCATTTTGAAAAATCAACTACTCCTGAGCATTTTTTGATTTCTAAGTCCCCAGAACAGTCACTAGAGGTTTAGCCACCATAAATCTAAGTGAAGAGGTCTGAAGATTCTACCACCTTATATATTTTTAATACATAAAACTGCCATCGTAATGAGCTGTCCTGCACAATAAATATGCAGATAAAAATAAGGGGAACAAAACAAAACTATATATGTAAGAAAGAAAGGGAAACACAGAGGGAAGAACCCAGAAGACAGAAGAAAATAGAAAAGGCAGTTTGAAACTCAACAGATGAGGTAAGACATACCCTGGAATTAACAATCATGTAGGCAGCGAGTTGTGCCTACATGAATTAAGCATTTTAATGCAAAGAGCAGTAGTGTTAATCGAATATACATGTTGCTCTTCATGCCTACATGGATCCAAGTACCTTTTGGTGGCCAGCGATATTGTTCACAGTCATGGAAAAATGCTCGCACGCAACAGCGCACAATGTAAACAAAAGGGATCACATATAAGCAGTGCTGAGATATGAATACATGCTGTAGCCCACACATATGAAAAGAAAATACAGGGAAATGACATGGAATGAGGGGAAAAAAATGGAGGAATAAGTACAAAAAAATGTGATATAATAAAATAGCAATGCTGTAGAGTGGAAATGTTTAAAGTGTACTCATATCTCTCAGGCAAATGTGATGAAAGTGTATAAAAAGCATTATGAGTATAAAACCTGCAAGACTGATGTAATGATAATTACTGTGAATGTCAGCCTCATAGGTATGCACATAAATAATAATGGACATGCTGATAAAGGTTATGGATAGGGACATAAAGCTGCACTGTAACAAAGGGGAGTGTGGCTGTGATATACATGTTAATTAAATGGTTTCTAATACTGCTACTGTGCAAAGACTCAAGAACTGCAGAAAATATAAGCATTTGTAATGACTCCCTGCTGGGTGAAGAAAGTAAATTTATTTTTTGCCTGTGATTTGTTTAGACTGATAGAGCTGCTTTCTAATTTACCTGCTACATTTTGTTTTCTGTTTTAAGAAATGTGCTTGGCCCAGTATTTTTGTTTTATGTGGCAGACTAGACACTTAAGCAAACTACACATTTCACATGTTATTCCCCCCATTGGTTAATTTGTTTCTTGACATGATAATACAAAGAGAATATCTGTGGCTTTGTCTTTTCTGATAAGACTCAAGGCTTGCAAAAACTACAAGCTCTGTTGTTGACTTTCTGCAGTTTTTTTTTCTTTTCCACCCTCCCATTCATTGATTTGCTTTTTACCTTACCCTAAATTCAGCTTTATAAGCCCATCCTTTTCTACAGTGCTGTTCAACTCTTTAATTATTTATTTGCCTTTCCTTCTGCTTATTTTGAAAAAAAAGTGCATTTTGCCCCTCATTATCTGCTCTACTGATTTACTTGCTCTGAATTCATTATCTAGCTAGCTGTTGGATAAAGTGGTGTAAGTTTACACTCTTGAAAGCTCTTTCCTGTGTTTTTGCATCAAGGCAACACAGGATTTTCCATCTAATGCCACTGGATGGTAGTCTGGTCTGTATAGGTTAAAGAAATATACTAGAGATTCTTGCATGTAGTTATTTTATTGAATGGAGGGCTTATTAATATCAGCCTACCATGTTTTCAGTGCCTTTATAAATTCTGCACAATTGAGTGTCTCTTGGCTGATTTCTACAGAGTGAAGTACAGTTATTGAAAAATCACACTTTTATAAGCTGTTTAAAGTACACTGCTGTTATCCTGAATTACTGCCCTTCCTTAAGTTTAAGTTTGCTTGTGGTAGCATTTCACTCTGGATACTCTTTTACTGTACTTTTACATTACAGAGGACTGGGATTATTCATCTAGTGGCAGTGTTTAACTGATATATCTGAGTTCGGAAGCACACAAAAGGGCTGTACGTGTAGTTGTTTTATTGGCCAGAGGATTTAGTAGTAGTTTTCTATATTTCCAGTGCTGGTATAAATTCTGCACATTTGCACAGAGCTGCTCACTGTGCCAGTACACTGTGCAGATGAAAACATTGCTTATTTTCATTACACTGTCAAAGTTTTCTTTGCCATTTGTTGTTGGATTTTTTTTCACTTCTTCAAAGTTTAAAATTGCATTTTCAAAGTGCTTTAAGAGCTGCTGTTCTGCACTGAAATACATTGTATCTAATGGTTCTTAGTTACTATTAGGCATCTGTTTGAGGTTCCTTAACACTTGCATTCCAAACCAGTTATATTACATTAAGAGTGTCAAAGTCTGCACTCTTGTGGCAGGAGAGGGCTGATTTCATCTATCTGAGCTGGAATTGCTAGTGGAAAGCTCATTGTGTGCTTACCTGATTGGCCTTAAGGCATAGAAACTTACTTTTTTCTGATTGTGTATAAACCTTGCATTTGTGAGAAGCTGCTCATTGTGCAACAGCGGTTACTGGTGCTTTGTATACACACAATCACCAGAAGATGAAAGTTCACTATAAAAACCTCCTCAGAACTTTCCTTCAATCCTGCATTACTCACAGGGCACTAGTTTGCATGGTGAGCAGTATTTATGCATTTAGTTTAGGACTATTTAGGTCTACCTTAGCTTATTATAGCACCAAGGACTATCGCTGCTCAGATAGCATCTGATATGGGCACAGGGCAGCATTGCAAATTACACCAAGTAAGCACCCCTCCCTCATCTGGTTACCAATACCCTCCACTCCTATCCCTTGCAAGTATACATTAGGACCTGCAATCATGGTTGGGCACGTTCCTATCTTTGCATTCAGCTTGGTGGACAAGGGCATCCTGAGGCAATGTAACAGTTGCCTTATGTACACTGACAACCATTTAATTCTCAAACAGACAAAAACATTATGTGTGAGATGTAGTTACACAGTGACACTGGAGACTAGACTTTCACATAAAGACACAAAAATCAACAAAACAGCTGTCAGTGACTCACACATATCACTCACTGCACCTACAACGGACCATGCACATAGACCCACATATGTGGAAGTGCTCACACATAACTTATTTAAACTTTAAAGGCCTTTCAGGTGCAGTCCTCGGAAATGCCAAATGCACACAAACAAGACAATTCCCATCACAACACATAAAGCCACATCTCATTGTGTCTCAACTACCAACCCCATAAGGCAAAATACTCCACAACTTAACAGTCTGATCTTAGGAGACTCCACTGTGAGACACACTGATGTCCCTCTTGTCAGGCTGGTTAAGCGGAAGGTTATAGATAGTTGCCTGTCAGGGGTCAGGGTTTGCCAGATCTTCTTAACACTCAGGTCATTTACCCCTTTAGTAGTCCATGTGGGCATAATGACCTGAGATGTACCTGCTTGGACTATATGAAGAGAGACATCATTGAGCTCTCAGAATATGTGTCACAGGCAGGTATGAGCCTAGCACTGAGTAGCATTCTAACATTATCCAAGGATGATGCCACAATACCAGCAGAAAATGATCAACTTTAAAAATTGGCTTAACTACTGGTGTCATTCCAAAGGGATATAATATTTGACAGCCTGGGAGGACATGGATGACAGACATGCTGCTTTGCCCAGGATGGTCATCTTCTGCTGCCTTTAGGCTTTTGAATATTGGCCAAAACATTATCCACCCCTAAAGTGCTTTTTTTAGAGATTGTCAGTCAAACATTCCAACATAACAAAAGGTACTCAGCACAAGCTAAAGGTGTTAATGCTCATTGCCAGGAGTCTCAACAAGAAACTGCAGTCCCTGGAAGCCCTCCTCATCCTGGAAAATGCTGACATCTGTGCAGTTACTGAAACATGTTTCAAAGCCATGGAAATCATTCTGGCAGTGCATGGCTATAACACCATTCACAAGTTCTGACCCCCCCACTGAATATGAAAGAACAAAGGGTGGAGGTTTATCTATCTACATAAAGGATGAGCACACCTCAAGACTGATCAAACAATATGACATGCTTGAGGTATTCCATGTCCACTAACCATGGGAAAAATATATTGCTGCTGCGGTAGTGTTGTCGCCTCACAGTAAGACGTTGTCCTGTTCGATTCTCAACTAGAGCATTCTCTGTGTGGAGACAAGTGTGAATGGGCGTACCTTTGTTGAAGGTTGTGCGTCAGGGCCGGTAACTTGGCATGTAAAAATCTACTGCTAATCATTAGCAGACTGGAGTTCCGCTGTGGCGACCCCTAACCGGGAAAAGCCGAAAGACACAACAACAACAACATTCTTGCTAGCTACAGGTCCTTATTCATGAACCAGGAAACCCATACATTGTACCTGAAGTTACTAGAATCAGTCATCATCTAGCCTGGTACCATACTCATGGATGATTTCAACTACTCTTCCATTAATTGGGAGGCACTGATGACCACTAACATGCAGGTCCAATGATTTCTTGATTTTGTAAATTCAAATGCCCTGGAGCAGCTAATCCTCAATCCCACTAGAGGAACACATATCCTAGATCTGGTACTCACAAATATGGGAGAGTGACACCCCCCTCATGTGATGTCCTCACTGGTAAGATCAGATCACAAAGTGGTCCCTTGAAATAAAGGTAAAACTAGTCCCACCAGCTAACCCCAACAACTCTAAGAACTTCTCTAAGGTAAATTGCCACCTATTAAGGAATGGCATAGCTAGTTTTCAAGCTCCCCTAAATCCAGAAATACAGAAACCTATGCAGAGGCATACACAAAAGCCCCATACAACCATATAAACAAGTGCATAAAAACATCAGTACCAGTCTGAAATAAACCCAGGTCAAACCACAAAAACAAGCAACCCTGGTGGACAACCTGGTATTAATAGGTTGTGCAACAAAAGAAAGAAAATCCTGTCTAGAAGTAAGAGGAAATGTGCACAACAGAGCAAAAAGTCCCTCATTAGTCTAAACAAGTGAACCAGGAAACTAGTCAAGACTCTGAAAGCAGACTTTAAGATAAAAAATAGCATTCAGAGCTAAGGATAACCATAAGGCATTTTTCAGTTATGTCCACAATCTTAAGGGCAACACCCAACAATGTGCGGAATTAGCTGCAGATGGCATCACCTATACTCAGACAGAAGATATAGCAAATCTCTTGGACAACAAATTCAGCTCAAATTTTACTTCCCCATCACCCCCAGTTTTCCCCCAGGAAATACACTCCACTACTTCACTGCAAATTATCACCAAATAACAAGTTGCCATTGTACTCTCCAAAGCTAAAAACATGGCTACAATGGGGCCTGATGATATACCAAGTTGCCTCTTAAACAGCTTAAATCAGGACTTATCAGGTCAATTAAGATATCTATTTAACCCCAGCCTCTGGACTAGCTTTGCCCTGATAGAATGGAGGACAGCAACAGTCATCCCTCTACATAAAGGGGACCTTCTATTGACCCAGGAAATTGCAGACACTTAAGTTTGACTAGTCCTGTATGTCATGCCATGGAATGAATAATCATGGACCTGAAAAATAATGACATAGGAAACCTCCAAACGTTGGAAGCACCCCAATTTGGCTTTGTCAAGGGTAGGTCATGCCTACTGAATCTGGTGGATTTCTTTGAAAAAGTCACTAAGGCCATGGTTGAGGGTAAAACAGTACATAATGCCTACCTCAACCTGGCCAATGGCATTTGACACAATTCCCCACTCAGGTATTATAGACAGAGTGACAAAACTGGGCATAAATCCCTACCATCACCAGATGGATAGCCAATTGGATCACAGACAGGACATGTGGTTAAAGTGGGTGAATCCAGATACAGCAAGAGACCAGTTACTAGTGGTGTGCCACAGAGCTCAGTGCTGGGACCACTGCTGTTCAGAATATAGTTCTCTGAAGTCAGGGCTAATGTGAAGGCCTCCGGATGACAACATTTGTCAATTATTCCAAGCAGGGTGCAATCACTGAATTCTCCAACTATATAGACATCCTTCAGGAAGGTCTAGAGCAGACAAATTATTGGTGCCAGAACCATACACTAAAACTAAATGCAAAAAAATGCATTATCATACCCTGTGGGAAGTAAAATACCCCTGAAAATTACAACATCAATAGCACACCCCTAGCAATAGACTCAGAGGTGAGAGATCTAAGTACACAGATAGATGGCAGCCTGAACTTTGACTGCCATGTGTCCACAGTGGTGAGGAAGTCCTTCTATGTGGCACAAATTATAAGTAAACGTATGGTATCTAAATCCATGAAAATTATATTCCCGCTATACTCATCCCTCATTAGACCAATAATCAACTACAGTGTGCCATTGGACATGTACTTGACTAAGCACTTACAGCAGCTGAAGCAACCTCAGAGGTTCTTCACAAAGAAAATATGGGGTGTAAATAACATGTCCTATGTGTAAAAGCCATATCCCTTTACTCTGTCTCCTACCGACTGTTAAGGGGTGACCTATGCCTAACCTACAAGGCACTCACAAATCCAGCCCTGATAGAGCTTCTACACATCTGCAAGTCAAATAGCATGAGGGTCATCTGATCTAGGGATCTAGTTATCGACTCAAACAAAACATGCTGGAGAGACAGATATCTGATATGTGCCTCAAAGATTGCGTCATCTTTGGAACAGGCTTCTTTTTCACATTAAGCAGAGCCCTTCCCTGTCCCCCTTCAAATGCAATTTACGTCAATGGATGGAGAATCCCTTATGGGCAGGGGCAATCTATAAGATAGAAAAAATCACTGTTCCACTGGTTAGAGCCAAATCCTTTAATGAAGTCAAAAACAACAGATCCAGTTCAACAATATGCAATATTTGACTGAGTTTCATGTGATCTTTTATAAAAGGAATAACCTTGTTGAGTTTTAAACAACTTGTGATTTAACCATTTCAGGCATCCTTGTATTTTAATTGATTTAAATTGTTTCACACAAATTTTAAATTGTTTGATTGAATTATTGAAGGGAAAAGTTTCTGGGTATACACCTATATATAAAGCCTTTTGTACCAGTGGGATTTTATCTGATGAAGTTTGCCTAGTTGCAGACGAAAGCGCTCATATTGTTGAACTGGATCTGTTGTTTTTGACTTCATTAAAGGATTTGGCTCTAACCAGTGGAACAGTGATTTTTCTACAGTTTTCATTTGACTTTCTTGGTTTTGTGGTACTTGTTCTTGGTCTGTTCGCTGGGAAGAACCACCTGGTTTGGATTTTAACAGAGTGTCCATTTTAATTTGTTTTTAATTCCTTGTCATCCCACTGGTACTGTTGCCTTTTTGACTAGCATTGGACTGATATTTAAGATGAACCAGTCACCTAACGACTCCACTCTTCTAGGAGCGGACAATGTTTTGGATTCTAGCGTCACGCTAATACAACCCCAAAACGAAGTATTTCGTTTGAGAGAAGAGCTTTCTTCTCTTGGGGAGGGTGCTTTAACAAAGTTGATTGACTTATTTACACAAAAAGAACCACCAGGGAGCTATTGCCGTCGCAGCCAAACCTCCGTGGGTCCAAAACTACCTGGCGTCATCCCCAACTTCCTCTGCAGAGATTCCACGAGATTAGGAGTTTAACAAGCGAGACCAGCCCAGAGAGAAGATTCCTTGAATTGTGGCGCTCCAGCATTTGCAGAAGAAACAATGAACTGAACAGTTTTTCTAGAAATAGAGGAGATCAGCGTGGGTTTCAACGAGAGTTATGGCAACTAAAAGGTACTGCCTTCAATTCATCTAAAAAATCAGCACTAGCGCTATTTCAGCCCCAGTGGTACCACGAGCTGACATGGGGGCCGATGCAATTAAATAAAAACCTGTTATAAAGATATTTTAGAAAGAAATTTGTTTTCCTTGGAAACAGCTGACAAGAAACCAAAACTTTACTAAGAAAATACTCACACCTAGATGAAAATTCTGTTTTAAACCTTGAGACACTATATATGGATTCGAAAAATTATTATATAAATACAAATGCTTACAAATTGAAAATAACTATTTGCATCTGTGTTTAAATAACAAGATTGTTCCGCAGGGTTTACGTTTTTACAAATACCCCTTTGGTATTACTTACACTGCTAGTATAACTAAGGAATTTCAATGTTTTTTTGATGAATGTGGTTTTCTTTGAGTGTTGAGAGATTAATTAAATACAATGAAGTGCATTTAAACAGTGTACTAAGAAATTAACAATTTGCATCAAGGTATTATTAATGATTTATTGTTTGAACAACATCAGGATTTATTTGATAGAATTTTAAAGAAAGTGATGCAAGAGTTGGTAAAGAAGTGCTTGAGAGGAAACAGAAAAAATTCTTTAGGGACAAGGGACAGTATGAGTCTGGAAAAAGTTATCCCCAGCCTCTTTACACTACTAATTTTGTTTCCAACCCAGGACCCAGGGAGGGGCAGACCAGGAGAACAGGTGTAACATTTCAACAGAATAGACCCGGTCATCGAGAACTGATAGTAGAATTTTACCATTTGTATAGGGAAATTACACAGGACCCTTTTGGCCACCCCATTCACGGTCACTTGATGAGCTAGACTCTTTTCAGGAACCGAATGAAGTTTTTTAGGACCACGGAGATTGGGAGGCGTCTATGCTCAACAAAGCTCAGGCTGCACCACCCTAGATTCCCATTCAATTTCACCTGAAAAATCAGGTTGGAACAACAGGGGGACCAGGGACAGATGATTCCATTATTACACACTCTAATGGAATAGTCTCAGAATACCAAAGGGTACAAAGATATACAATTATCACGAAACTTGAAGAATTAGACAAAAGACACTTTAATTTGTTTTCCAAAGGATTTAAATTTGTAAAATGCTTTAAAGGGGATTTAGCTCAAATTTTAATAGACCTTAAATTATATCTCAGGAAGTGAAATCTAAAAATAATACACAACAAAGAGGTTTCTGAGAAGCAAACTGGAAACAGGGATAATTACAGTGTTGAAAAACCAAAAAAGCAGCAACTAGTAACCCAAAAAGTTAATGGATATCCAAGAAACACGAAAGCAACTCCGAAGGTTTTTTTCACTCAATTTAATATTGCACGAAGTAGAACAGCCACAACCAAGACGTATTCAAACACATTAACGCTCTTAACAATAAATTGCGTTTTCATCCCTCACAAGTCAGGACTTCATCATTAAAATATTTGATTGATATTTAAATACAAATCCTTATTCAAATTCAACCAATTAGTTTAAAGTGCATTAGTGGTTTTCAAATCAAATACTAACTCTTCATGAATATTTAATTAAGCTTCATTTTAACTCACTTGAAATGACATTCTTCACTCTACCCCCGGGATTCATGAAGCTCGGCGCAAGGCCGGCGTAAGGCTTGCGCCGGCGGTGCATTGCATAACTTGCGATAGCGCCATATGCATATTAATGAGAGTGCACCGTAACCACAGGCATGTGCGTGGTGTCGTGGCCGAGCCCAAGTAGGATGCGTCAGTAGGCGTGTTTAAGCAGGCAGGCGAAGAGCAAGCTAACGTGCTGTCTGCCATAGTCCGCCCAGAATAGAAATGGCTGCAGCCATGGCCCGTGCAGAATGAAATGTCCGCAGAGTATGCAACAAAATACCCGTCCCCACTAAACAGAGAAACAAAAAAAAACCCACGCAGCCCGAAATGTACCTGTCCAAGGAACAAAGGATACAGCGTAATACCGTGTCCGTACAGCAATGTACTGTGAGTGTGCATAGTCAGAGAAGGTGTGTAGCAACATGTCAGCACGCCCTGCGACACAGGAAGTAGCGACTAAGGTCCTAACCGTCCCACTGCGAGGGCAGTCCCTGTATTAACATCGTGTTCGAAATAAAGCATTAAAACGGGAGGTGTGCGAAGAGTGTAGGTCATAATGATTTCCCGTATTTAATGTAATTGTAACCTGAATGGGTTATCTCCGTAGCTGAAATACCTAAATGTCCCAAGAAACAGAATAAGCTACCAAACTGCCACAACAATAAGCTCATACTTAGGCAAATAAGTGAAGTTCTATGCTATATAGTGACCGTGTATGCGATGTCGGGCTGTGAAGTCAGATGTGACTCCCTGCACATACAGGTGGTCAATGTAGAAGTCCCACAGAACCACGATAGCAATGTGTGTGTTGAATGAAAGGCGACCGACAAACCCTGTCCCCTGATCCTGGTAGTCACCCCTGTGCTGTGTGGACAGCCACCTACTCGTTGTGCAGGGTGACCTACTGCCCCTCGACAGGTATGACTTTGCATTATGTACCAGTCAGCTGTGGGACATGTCCTGACAGCGAATATGCATATCCGGGAGGCCCCTGCGAAGGATATCTGTGTCAGATGTCCGTCCCCAGTATGGCATCTGTTCTGCAAGCATCTACAAACAATGTTACCCATAACACCGCCGTGTGTGCCTGTACCGTGGAAATGTAGATGTATGACAGGGTGCACTGCAGATAGCACCATGGGACACCACCTGTGACAGGCAGTTGGTCTGACATGCAGCCAGCAACTTCCATGACCATGTGGGTTGTGTCACATAGACAGTTTACAACACATTCTGATGATGTACATGTTCACATCCCAGCCAATGGTTTTCATTAACGTTACCTGAGGGGGTAATGTTGTGAAGCCTATGCCAGGAGGCGAGGTAGGCTGTTATGGACTGCAACTTACCCCAGCAATGGGCTGGGTGACCGTCCAATGTCAACCATGTCTTAAAGGCATGGAACGCCCTGAACAAAGAGAAACCGTGTGGGATGCAGTATGTATGTCCCCTATACGGTCATATACGAACCGCAGTATGATCCACCCCATGTCTATGCAGATAGGTCTCCTCAGGGTACTGGGACAGTAACCAGCCTCAGTGGAG
>NC_056729.1:1147043667-1147129934 GCF_019279795.1 Protopterus annectens | reverse complement strand
AATGAGTTAAAGTAATGTATATGTTTGGGACATAGGTTTTTAACACATATTATTAATCTGCTATTCCTGTATCTGTGATATGTCAGTGTGATATCTAGGTCAAAGGTGAGACCAGCTGCTTTCAGCTTCTCTGTGAGAATTCTGAGAGTTGAAGCTTTTGAAGTAGCTCATGGACACTGTGCATGAGACAGCCCACATCCCAGATTGTCTCTCTTAACATTTTGGCGGGAAACTTATTCAAAACTAGTGACAAACATTCATTTAGCAGTGTAAATGCATCTAAACATGACAAAACCTTCACAATGCATTCTACAGGTTATTACAGACTCTATGTAAGTGAAATCAAGCCCAAAATTATTAATAAGTAACAAAACTCAACATTTTTGTCCCAACTCAACTCCTATGCGAATCTTATTATTTACTGTGTCTATATGATCAAAAGTATTTCTATATATTAATAAAGAAAAGAAAAGAGAGTAGAAAGTAAAAGGGTGTAAGGCAGAAATAAAAAAATGTAAGAGAAAGCTATAAGAAGTATATACAATAGAATATTACTTACTGTTTATATTAATAGAGTTAAAAATAAAACATACTATTTACTATTATTTAGTTCTAATTATTATTAGTTAAAGCATGACAGATTATTTACAAACAAGCATAAGCAGTGTAATCAAGAAAGTATAATTAGGTAGTGTCATTCCTGTATCTGTGATGTGTCAGTGTGATATCTAGGTCAAAGGTGAGACTAGCTGCTTTCAGCTTCTCTGTGAGAATTCTGAGAGTTGAAGCTTTTGAAGTAGCTCATGGACACTGTGCATGAGACAGCCCACATCCCAGATTGTCTCTCTTAACATTTTGGCGGGAAACTTATTAAAAACTAGTGACAAACATTCATTTAGCAGTGTAAATGCATCTAAACATGACAAAACATTCACAATGCATTCTACAGGTTATTAACTCAACCCCTATGCAAATCTTATTATTTACTGTGTCTATATGATCAATAGCAGTTCTATATGTTAATAAAGAAAAGAAAAGAGAGTAGAAAGTAAAAGGGTGTAAGGCAGAAATAAAAAAAAATGTAAGAGAAAGCTATAAGAAGTATATACAATAGAATGTTACTTACTGTTTATATTAATAGAGTTAAAAATAAAACATATTATTTACTATTATTTAGTTCTAATTATTATTAGTTAAAGCATGACAGATTATTTACAAACAAGCATAAGCAGTGTAATCAAGAAAGTATAATTAGGAATAGCATTTGAAGAACATATAAACTTTTAAAGGAAAAAATGTATCAAATTACTGACCTTATTTTTCCTCTTCAGAAAGAGAAACAAGTTAAATCACAGCTTGCCATTAAATCTCCAGATATTTTGACTAGTTATGAAACAAAACATTTCTTTGCACACAGAGAATAACTTTGATTAAATCTTTTTCAAAATATTTGTTGCTTCTGGAAATGCAGGAACTATATTTAAAACATTAATAATAAAATGAAATGTTGAGAGAGAAAGAAAAAAAAGCATAGTACAAATCATTTGTTTTTTAGTCCCTTCTGCTTCTCTGAAGTCTTCCACAGTTTCAGTTTCCAGTCTCTTTAACGAAGGACTAGCCCATTCCATTTCTTCTATTTTTTCCAAAATCTTATTTTTTGATAAACAGTAAAGCAGAGTCTAAGTCATCGAAAATTTTAGGACCATCAGGAAGGAAGATTTTAAGCTTGGCAGGAAACAGAAGGTATGTTTTAAACTGTGCTTTTTAAGCTCCTTATTAGTGGCAGAAAAACTTTTCTTTTAGCTAATACCATGGAAGAATAGTCATTGTCAAAACGCACAGTTGTTTCATTAATCTTAACAGGAGCTTTAGCCCAAGCAGATTTAAGAACCATCTCTTTATCAAAAGATGATAGAAATCTAACTATAACTGATCTAGGATAGTTTTTGTTAGCGTTAGTATTAGCTATAGATCTATGAGCTCTTTCGATACCAAAAGAGAATGCTTCTGGTAAATCTAAAGTTTTAGGGAGCCATGTTGTTAAAAAAGAAGTAATATTGTTACCTTCAATATTTTCTGGCAGTCCAAAAATCCTAATGTTATTGCACCTAGATCTATTTTCCAGGCCATCCAGCTTTGTTTGTAAATGTGTATTTTGTTTCAGCAGAAACTCAGTGCTGATTTCCTCTTCTTGTATTCTATTTTCCATGTCATTCACAGCTTCTTCTATGCCTGTCATCTGGATCTTCTGTTGTTGCAGGTCCATATGTAACAAGTCTATTTGTTTTGTAGTTTTTTCTATGAAAGTGTCTATTTTAGTATCCATTTTATCCATCTTAGTAGTAAGTTGCTGGACTATAATTATCAGAGACTGAAGTTCTTTCTTGATGCTGGAGTCTTGAGAATTTGTCTTACTGGAACTCATTTCAGACTGATAAACTGACAGGAAAATTTCCAAAGTCATTTCTGACAGGAATATTATTAAGATTTCCTTTCTTTTTTAGATATAGTTCAAGAACTATATAAAACAAACATATTTAGAAAGAAAATTACTTCAAAAATTAATTTTTTAAGTAATTAATTCCTGTCAATGTAATGAAATTGGTGGAGCTGAAGAAATCTGCTGCTATCCTGTGTTCATCCTTGGCCACGCCCCCCCTGTAAATGGTTTTAAGTACAATTATAATCTGAAACAGGATGAAGCCAAACTATTGGAGGATTTAAAACACAACAAACATTTACGTTTTATGGAACCAGACAAGGGTGGGGGATTGGTCATTTTCAATCAAACGGATTATAAAAGTGCCTTAAACAAAATCTTGGCTCAGGACAATACATATTGTTTGGCTTCTTACAATGAGATTCAGATTGCCTACACTAGATAGATTCTCTTCTTGTAGAATAGTTGGTAGAACAGCGTATTAATCTAACTACTTATTATTTTCTTCAACAAACTCACCCTATCATTCCGGGTTTTTTTGGGACACCTAAAATTCACAAAATATTGTTCAACCTCCATTCAGACCTATTGTTTCAGCCAGGGGATCCAAGACCCACCCACTTGCTGTTTTTATAGATCAGAACATTAATAAGATAGAGTGGAGCTGCTATGGGAGGGGACCCAGAAAGAGTTAGATGAATTTATTTTTTACATCAATGGTTCTACATCTTTCTTGTCCTTTACTTATCAAGCTAACAGTGACTGTATCAGCTATTTGGACATTATGCTTATTAAAACCCCTAGTGGTTTCAAATCTAAGATATACAGAAAACCCACCTGGTGTAACAGTTACCTCCATTTTGACAGCCAACATCTACATTTTCAGAAAAAAAGGATTGTAAAAGGACAAGCTGTCAGAGTGACGAGGATGACATCAGATTTTGATGACCTCCTACAGGAATTTTCTATCTTAGGCGAAATGTTTCGGGAGAGGGGTTACCCCAGAGAGTTGTTAGTAGAGACACTGGATGAAGTATATCAGGGATGGGGTACCCGCTACAAACTTTTACTAGGCCACCATATTTCCACTACAGTCAAATCAGAACAAAAATCCAAGGATTTTTCTGGATCATGCTCCATTGAGCATAACAACTTTTCCTTGATCTTTAAGAAGATTTTACAGGATAATTGGCCTATACTTAAGACAAATACAGACATCATGGAGGTAGTAGGAAACCAACCTACGTTCATACACCGGGTGGGTAACAATTTTAAGAGAACCTTGGAAGGAAGGGATACCTCTTTCAGACATGTTAGGGGTACCCACCCATGTGGTAGATGTGTTCAGTGTCCATGTATTAACACTTCAGACAGTATTAATTTGAACAATGGCCTGGGGAGTACAGTAAAATTTTGTAAGGGCAACTGTTATACTAAAATGGTAGTTTATTTGGCAACCTGTGACCATTGCCCGAGTTTTTACGTGGGCAAAACGGAACGGCCACTCAAAGAAAGGATATACGAACATAGAAATGACATTAAAATAAAAAAGAAACCAGTGCCCTATACAAGCACAAAACATCTTGTCCCTTTCCTCCACTTTTCAAATTTGGAATTATTGATGTAGTGGACATAGAACTTAGAGGAGGAGATGCCAAAAATGTCCTGTTACAGAAAGAGATTAGATGGCAACTGAGACTCAGGTCCAACATCCCCCAGGGCTTAACGAATACATTAATATAAAAGCCATTCTAGTAGGTAAAGCTAATTATGTTTAAATCCCTTCAAATGTATTTATTCATTCCTTACCAACAACCTGATTTACCAAATTTCAGAAGGGATTCAACTTATATTTTACCTTTTCATTTTTAATTGATAGATATTACAACTAGTATTTATACACTTTTTATACCTTTTTTACATAATGAACATATTTTTACCCTTTATGCATATTACATATAATATTTAAAATATATAAATTATATATATTTATATTTCATTACCTTTATTTTCACCATCATTTTTATGTCTTTTTAGTATTTCTATGCAATGTTTCATGTTATCTTTTATAAAAGGAATAACCTTGTTGAGTTTTAAACAACTTGTGATTTAATCATTTCAGGCATCCTTGTATTTTGATTGATTTAAATTGTTTCACACAAATTTTAAATTGTTTGATTGAATTATTGAAGGGAAAAGTTTCTGGGTATACACCTATATATATAAAGCCTTTTGTACCAGTGGGATTTTATCTGATGAAGTTTGCCTAGTTGCAGACGAAAGCGCTCATATTGTTGAACTGGATCTGTTGTTTTTGACTTCATTAAAGGATTTGGCTCTAACCAGTGGAATAGTGATTTTTTCTACAGTTTTCATTTGACTTTCTTGGTTTTGCAATCTATAAGATACTTAAGGCATAGGCACAAATTCATGCTATCCTCTTGCCTAGAGGGGCCATATATTGGGTAAAATCAGATGATATTGCTAGGCTTCTAAGGGATTTTAAGCCATTAGCCTAATAATTTATTCATTTAGCATTTGTTTATTGGGAAAGCCTGACTGGGAAGGAGCCATTTTTCAGCAGAGGCACAGGGAGAAACACTCCAGATGCATGTCTTTGTAACATGGGAGGAAACCCACACAAACGCAAGGAGGAAATGCAGACTCCACACAGAAGGCACCCAGCCGAGAACTGAACTGGAGAGCCTCTTGCTGTGAGACAACAACACAAACCGTTGCACCACTGCACTGATCATATGAACTTATGAATCAGATAACAGTTCTCAAGGATTAAAGATATGTTATGGGTTGAATGCACAGAATACATTCATAGCATATATATATATATATATATATATATATATATATATATATATATACAGTGAATTGATGTATGGAAGCTTATAGCAACAATGCAGAATAAAAGAACATTATAAATGTAATGTCAGAAATTCAGAAATGAATGTCTATGCAAAAACATGACTGTGGTACCAATAGGAAAGGAGTTTATCACCTAAAAGCATGTAACAGGCAAGTGTATGTTTATGTAAATGACACATGGCAATCTAATAACAAACAGCATGCATAAGCAACCAAGGTCAAGACAGACTGGATGACATGTCAGAAGTCCAGTGTTGCATTTGGTGACTTTCAAACATGTCTGACATACTAATACTGGGTAAGCTCACACAGAATTTCAGGAAAGAGTAACAGAATAGCAATCCACCATCGGCAATACAATAGAAAGTGCTGTAACAGAGGACCACTTGCATCTCCTGATAGTCACCCTGAATTCCATATAGATGGATGTGTATATGGAAGTACATCTGCCAGTAAACCATATATTGTGACAGACACAATGGAAGCATTAAACATATGTCTAGAAGATGACATGCAATACAGGACATAATTATCTTGTGAATAGATAATGTATATGAGCAAGGAATGATCTAAGGAATATTTGCATCATGTCATGTTAGAACACTTGCCCTAAAAGATATTGGAGAGATGCATAACAATCAGGGGCACCACAGACATATAAATATATATATATATGTATCAGTCATATAACGAAGAACACCCCTTAATGGCAGACAGCACTATCATGCCATAATGCATTACAAGGTGTACTTACAACCAACATGGTATGAGAATGCATGAAAAATGTGGCCCATAAATGTGTGTAAGGCATTGTACTCTGATAGACAGATGTTAGCAGTTTCAACCCCCTGCCTGTTATACATGGTGCTTTTGAGTCCCCTATATTGACTGCCTATGGCACTACAGATAGAAATGGAGGCTGTCACAAATAACTGAAATGAATGTGTGCATCAACAGAGGAAGTATGGATATCATATCAACAATCAGAGTTAGTTAGAATGCAAGACACAAACCACATATGTTAATATCCACACACACTGAACATTACAATAGAACTGATTGTCTTTGACAAGGCAGCTGTCTCCATCATGTAAGACAAAAAAAAAACATCCCAGAAGTGAACACCAGTATATCTGTGTAAGTATGCAATAAATGCCTAGATTCAATGCACGTCCCACAGGAAGACTCATGGCACATTATGCCCGAAATAAACATTTCAAAGCCACACAGTCACAACCTGTGATGATATATTGTTCTCCAACTTAAAAATAGGCAAGAATAAGTAGATACTTTTTTATTAATGACATTCATATAATGCTGCCCTTGTCAGGAACTGAACAGCAAATGATAAGGTTCTACTGACTAATGACACCTGGATGAACCACAAGCACTACAGGAGAAGTCTAACTTTTATGGAAGAGATTGCACTTTTGTCAGTGTAACCTCATCACTGTGTTTCAGACAGAATGTTACCATAAAAGTTGTTATAAAGGAGCTGTGTACACATTTAAATAGATACTCTGCAGGGAAAATGAAGACAGCGACAAGCATTGCACACACACACACACACACACACACACACACACACACACACACACACACACACACACACACACACACACACACACACACACACACACACACACACACACACACACACACACACACACACACTCACTCACACACATGCAAGGGTTCCATGATTGGTATAAAGCCTCCAACCTATTCAGGTTTCCTCAATCTAGACAGCACTGCCACAGGAGACCTCTGCCTGCAAAGGTAGAGACTGCACTTTTGTCAGACAGGATGTTACCTTAAAAGTTGTTATAAGGGAGCTGTGAGAACAGTTAAATGCATTTCTCTCTGGGGAAGTGGATAGAACACCCAATGATACATTCATACACACATACATGTCTTACATGGTAGGTATTAAACCCCCTACCTCTCTAGATTATATAGTCTAGAGATCAATGTACTAGTCGCAAGCACCCCATCAGTGTGTTTCAGAGATTATGTTAGTCTTAAGGATAAAAGAGCTGTGAGAACAGTTATTCTCAGGGGAAATGAATTCACCACCCAATGATACAAACAATCTCACATATTTTCCATGTTGGGTACTGAACCTCCTACATATCTAGGTTATACAATCTAGAGATAAATGTACTAGTCACAAGTGCCAGAAGAGAAGTCTGACTCTGAAGGTAGAGATTGCACTTTGGTCAGGCTGACCTCATCAGTGTGTTTCAGGCAGGATGTTACTGTAAAATTAGGGATAAGGAAGCTGTGAGTACAGTTAAATGTATTATTCTGCAAAGAAGTGGATTCATCACCCAATGATACACACAATCTAACACACACAAGCCTGCCATGCTGGGTAGTGAACCTCCTAACTATCTAGCTATTACAATCAAGAGAGTAATGTACTAGTTACAAGCACCACAGGAGAATATGCAACAATACTGACATGAAATTGGATATTGGAATATTTACAGAGATCAATAATTGGGATAGATAGTACTGTGCATCCCAGGTCATGCAACAAATGCATATGCGTGCACAGGGCAATGTAACATCATTATGATCTTCACATGTGATGACATACTTTGATATTTAATGTACAGACCTTACTGTACACTGTGATACTGTGAGGGACATTTACATGCTCTGCATAATGGGATGACATAAACACTGACTGCTTTACAACACTGATCAATCAAAAATTGCTGTAACATCATGTTGTGATGATTGCACACTTGTATTATTTCATACTTGCAGTATATCCATTGGCAGGACAAACATGGATGTCTGACATAGGACAGTGCACTGCAGAATGACAATGATGGATGTGGTGAAAATAGATTAACCAAGCTGGCAACATGGTGCAAATATAAACACTAGAGAGCAGGCACAGTACTTCACCAAAATTTTATGGGTGAGTTAGCATCCTTAACAAAGAATGTTCATCTTTGGACAACAGTATTACAGATAAACAAACATATTGCAACAAAAAGCTATGATTCTATGCTCCCCTTTTTTGTTTTCTTGTACTGTTTAAGAGCAGCACCACTGAGCTGATTTGTGCAGATGATGGCAAAGTGTTAGTGGATGCATTATCATAAACTGAAGCGTTAAACTTAGAACAGTAGTTACCAGTACTCTGTGTTGCTCTGAGCTGACTCACATACAACAAGCTTTACAAGACAGCATTTACAATAGGTAGCAGGTAGATTAGTGTAGCAGAAGAATATCAGTGTGCTAAGTAAAAGGGTTAGCTAATATTTACAGAAACAACAGCTCGATGAAACATAGTAACATGTTGTCATCCATATGTATCTGAACATTTTCAGCGTTCCATTTAATTAATTTAGACCTGAGTGCTATCTTGGCACAATATGTATAAATGTATATTTGTGACAGTAAATATCTGACAGTGGATTTCACTAGATGTGATTGCATATAATCATCTTTACTACCCTACTGAGCACTGTAATAAATACACACAACTGTTCATCTTACTTAAATTTCATTAAACTGAATAAATATAGTTTACCACGGTGGAGCAAAGTAAGACAGAGTAAAGCCAATGAAGGCAATCAATTGCAAACGTCTTGCTATAAGCATTTACTCCCATTTAGCAATAGTTGCATTTGTTGCCAGGTACCAAACATTATGTAAATGCAGAGATGGAAGAATAATGACACAGAAGGGGGATAATGCATCGTCACAGTGGCATGGAGGCAGGGACAAATTTATTTATCGATGAAGAAGGATAACGGTGCCTCACAACAATTTGTAGCCAATAAGTACAACTACGTTACTGAACCAAAAACTGTCATTAACAAATAGCTGATGGCTGGAATAGAAGCCCTGACATTTTTGCTTTAACACATTAGAGCATTAGCACACTATGCCACAAAACATTACTAGTTCCCAACATTAAAATAACACTGCAAAAACAACAAAGGAGGCAACAGATCATGGCTACTAAAAACATATAAAAGTTTAATCCAAAGTGAGCACTTTCGTAGCTCAAGGCTACTTCATCAGACAAAACTTACATCAAAATGTGCAGTTTATATACCTTCAAGTTAAGTATTCTAAGTTCTATTGTATAGTTTGTTTATGGCTGGAGTCCACCAGACAGGACGTCTGCCTTTGGAGGATTGGGTCTTGGTTTTATTTGGGATTGCATGATCCATGCATTCCTGAAGGTGTTCATAGAATGCATTTATAAAGGATTCTGCGGTCTGGGCCGTATTTTCCACAGGCCCGGGGGCTTTGAAGGATTCCACCTCGGTTTTGAGGAGTGTGAAATTTGCTTTAGAGAAGTTTTTCACTGTGGTTTTCTGGGCAGGGGGTGGGGTCGGGATGTGAATATCCAGTGAGATTAGTTTATGGTCTGATCTTACCAGTGAGAGATACACTTCTGGTCTGGAGCATAGAGTCCCCATGTTGGTAATGATCAGGTCTAGTATGTTTTCCCCTCTTATGGGAGTGGTAACAAGTTGTTCCATAGCATTTGAGTTTACAAATTCTAGGAACCTTTGGGCTAGGGTGTTAGAGCTAGAGTAATGCTCCCAGTCTATGTTTGGGTAGTTGAAGTCGCCCAATATAATGGTGTTTGGAGAGACCTTCATATTTTCCAGTGTTCTCAGAAAGGCCGAGTGGGGTTCCTGGGTTTGGGAGGGTGGTCTGTAGCAGGCTATAAACTGGAAGGCAGTTTCACACACTGTTAGTTGCACATGGATAGTCTCTGATGCTTCGTGCTTTGCCACCAACCTGGAGGTGTGGGTATCTTTGATGAATATCGATACTCCCCCTCCTTTTGTGGTTCGGTCCAAGTTTTGGGGCCGAAAAGCATGGTATGAGGTATAACCTGGTAGTGCTGGGGTGCTCTCCGGAGCCCTGAACCAGGTTTCTGTTATTTCACAGATATCGATGTTCTCCATGCTAAGGAGAGTTTTGAGTGTGTGCATCTTGAGGTTTAGACTTCTGGCGTTGAGTAGCATTACTCTTAGCTTCTTATCCCTTGTGATACCTATGGAGGTGGGTTTGTCTTTTGAGCCTTACCTAAAAAAGGAACTATGGGGGTAGCAAGAGCCTTTGTCAATATCCAAAAGCCTAGGGGTGACAGGTGCAAGCCGTCCCTAGTGAAGCATCGTGGCTTGTCGAGCATATCATCCCAAGCTGACAGGCATTGGATCCCCTTTGGATGACACCAGTACTTAAGCCAATTGTTGAAATTGATCATCTTGTCTTCATATTGTGGCATCATTCTTGGTGAGGGTAAGATGCTACTCAAGGTCAGGGTCATACCGGCCTGGGCTACATGCTCAGAGAGCTCCTTTATGTCTCTTTTCATGTAGTCCAGGGAGGTACGTCTCAGGTCATTCACACCAGCATGGACAATGACTGAGTCATATTTGTACTTGCCTTGGAGTGACCTGAGTGCTTGTGTTATGTGGCGGATCCTAGCACCCAACAGGCTGCTCACCGTGACCCTCTCCTTGTTCAGCCTGGTGAGCGGGACATCAGTGTGCCTGATGATAGAGTCACCTATTACAAGTGTATCAGGTGTGTTGTTTACTCTTAAGGGCTGTGACTTTTTGGCACACTGGCTTTGTGAGATATGTGTTGCACGTGTTTTGTTTTGGGGTAGCGATTGCTTGGGTGTCTGCTTTGGAGGTCTCTGCTGCTTAGGCAGATCTTTATTTAGAGCCTCGAGTATGTTTTGTGTGATTATGTGTTTGGTTTGCTGTCGTGGTAGGTCTATGTGAGACTGGAATTGTAGTGAGTGTGTTTTCCTTCTCCTCCTGACTGGTTATGCCAGTACTGAGTTGAGAGAGCTTAGCCTCCAGTTTGGCTATATGGTTGCATCTCTCACATGTGTTGGAATTTGTTGGGAGGAGGAGAGGGTTGTCTGTGTACATGAGGCAGTTGTAACATTGCCTCAAGATTCCCAGATTCACCAGCTGGACCGGAGAGGAGATTGACAACTGACCTTTGGACATGCTAGAATAATATTGAGAATTCCTTAATAATTGAAAACAAGGGCCAGTGGGGAGTGAGGGTGTAGTGCTTTTAATTTTTAGTGCTGACTTATATAATTGCTTTAGCGAGCAAGTGCCAGGTAACTTAAGTGCAATGTATTACAGGTAACTAAAATGCAAAAATGACAAACAGTAACTTTCTTTCAAGTGAAACAAGGAAATAAGTACAGTAAGCAATGCAGATATCACTAGTGATCCACAGAAGTGCTGAGAAGCTGCATATTAGGTGGAATTAGCATTCCAGGGAAATAACAAGCAAACAAACAACAAGCATATAAACAAAGCTAGATTCAGCAGGCCTGGATCTAGTCTATGCTACAGCAAACAAGGTGTACCAATTTCAGTAAGATACAGTTCAAATATTCAGGCACTATAAACCTTTAACCAGAAATTCCCAGCTCAGAAGGGCAGAGTCCAGCCTCTTCTCCCACAAGAGTGCAGACCACGAACCTTCTTAATGTAAAATAACTGGCCTGAAGCCCAAGTGCTTAAACCAGAACTAATACACTTTATGAATAACAGACACTGGGCTCTCAGTCAGCAGTTCCCAACTTAGAAGGATGAAAGCTACCTGTCCTGCCACCACAGTGCATGCCATAAACCTTCCTAATGTAAAACAACTGGTCTGAAGCCCAAGTGCTTAATCCAAAAGACTTAGAATGATAGCTACACTTTAATCAAGTTACTACCAAGCAGTAATAAATACAATTGAATACTTTAGAGAATGCCTGGATTAGTGCTCAAGTTACACAAACAAAGCTAGATCCAGCAGGCCAGAATCCAGTCTATGCCACAGCAAACAAGGCACGAACTTCAGTAAGAAGCAGTTCAGATATGCATGCACTATAAGCCTTTAACCAGAAATTCCCAGCTCAGAAGGGCAGAGTCCAGCCTTTCCTCCCACAAGAGTGCAGACCACAAACCCTCTTAATGTAAAATAACTGGCCTGAAAGCCCAAGTGCTTAAACCAGAATTAATACACTTTTAGAATAACAGACACTGAGCCCTCAATCAGCAGTTCCCAACCTAGAAGAATGTAAGCTACCTGTTCTGCCACTACAGTGCAGACCACAAACCCTCTCATTGCAAAACAACTGGTCTGAAGCCCAAGTGTTTAAACCAAAAGGCTTAGAATGAGTTACACCAAGCAGTAATAAATACAATTGAGTACTTTTAAGATGATGCAAAAGTAAAATAAAGTAGGTAGAAACACAAGTACAGTAAAAGCAGATGAAATTTTTTTTTTCTGAACAAGTGCTGAGATCAAAGAAACAGATTTGAATGCTGAAACTAGAAAACTGGCTAGTTATAAGAAAAAAAAAACTAAGCTAGAAGGCTTCTCTCCAACACAGAAGGGCTTGGGGGCTCAGAAGCCTACAAATAGTCTATACCACTTAACAGGAAAGGTAGGAAACAAGCTTATTTTTTTTTCCCCAGATGCTCTCTTTGTACACAGTAGGAGTGCCTGAAATCAGAATATGATCTCACTGCACTCAGTTGAGTGAGCAAATGAGATGGGCCCAGAAGGAGTATCCAAACACAAATTTACAAGAGGGGAGGGCAGTTTCAAGGCCACTAAGATTAACACCAAAACAAAAACAGGGAGGGTGGGTGGGACTAACTGAAGGGCAGAGTCAAAACTTCCAGTACAGTTAATATTCTTGCAACACACAGTTAAAATCAATTTAAATACTGTATTTTTTTGAAAAAAAAAGTGCAGATAAAGGTACTTAAATTCTCTTATACGTCCAGTTGAATACAGCAAGTTCTTAGCGGGCCAAAGCTGAGGTTTTTAAGCAGAAAATATTTCACATTGTACCACTTAAATAGGCAAGGACAGGAAATCAAAGAATGTGGCTACGCCACACCTGTAATTACTAGCAAATAACAAAATTCAGCAAACACTGACTAACTTCCAGTTCAGTTAATATTCCTGCAACACACAGTTAAAATCAATTTAAATACTGTGTTTTTTTGAAAAAAAGTGCAGATAAAGGTACTTAAATTCTTTTATACGTCCAGTTGAATACAGCAAGTTGTTAGCTCACCAAAGCTGAGGTTTTGAGCAGAAAATATTTCACACTGTACCACTTAAATAGGCAAGGACAGGAAATCAAAGAATGTGGCTACCCCCACACCTGTAATTACTAGCAAATAACAAAATTCAGCAAACACTGACTAACTTCCAGTTCAGTTAATATTCCTGCAACACACAGTTAAAATCAATTTAAATACTGTATTTGTTTGAAAAAAAAGTGCAGATAAAGGTACTTAAATTCTCTTATCCATCCAGTTGAATACAGCAAGTTCTTAGCCGGCCAAAACTAAGGTTTTTAAGCAGAAAATATTTCACATTGTACCACTTAAATAGGCAAGGACAGGAAATCAAAGAATGTGGCCACCCCCACACCTGTCATTACTAGCAAATAACAAAATTCAGCAAACACTGACTAACTTCCAGTTCAGTTAATATTCCTGCAACACACAGTTAAAATCAATTTAAATACTGTATTTTTTTGAAAAAAAAAGTGTAGATAAAGGTACTTAAATTCTCTTATATGTCCAGTTGAATACAGCAAGTTCTTAGCCGACCAAAGCTGAGGTTTTTAAGGAGAAAATATTTCACACTGTACCACTTAAATGGGCAAGGACAGGAAATCAAAGAATGTGGCTACCCCCACACCTGTAATTACTAGCAAATAACAAAATTCAGCAAACACTGACTAACTTCCAGTTCAATTAATATTCCTGCAACACACAGTTAAAATCAATTTAAATACTGTATTTTTTTTTGAAAAAAAATGTGCAGATAAAGGTACTTAAATTCTCTTATACGTCCAGTTGAAAACAGCAAATTCTTAGCCGGCCAAAGCTGAGGTTTTTAAGCAGAAAATATTTCACACTGTACCACTTAAATAGGCAAGGACAGGAAATCAAAGAATGTGGCTACCCCCACACCTAGTTATTACTATTAAAGCTACCATAATTCCGTTCTCTCGGCCAGGCAAAAACCCTGCTAGTCGAGAAATCTTGTGTGTCTCTTTGCATTTTCTTTCTTTTATAATTCAATAACTGCTGTTCATAAGCTGCAACAGTTTCCAGAACAGCATCAAGTTTTAAATCTAAAATATGGTGTGGATAGATGTCATACAAAGTTCCTTGTAAATTGTTAATGCTAGTTATCAGAGTTTCTTCTTCTGGTGTAAAGAAATTAATTTGCAATTTCATATAGCTCCTGCTAGTCTCTGGATTAATTTGATGCCATTGTAGTAAAAGTTCATTATAGACAGTGCCATATGTAGGCATATTAAGCACCTGTAACCCATGAGGGACAATATGCAGCTTAAGACAGGGTTCGAGGTGGAACCTTTGAGCCCGGAGTCTTTTTAACTTACACAAATCATTTTCCAATTTATGTAGCTCCTTCTTCAAGGCCATTACATCATACTCACAGTTCTCACTATTTTGTGCAGTACTAACCACAGGTTCAAAGTCCAGCAATGGATTATTTAGATTCTCCATGGTTAGTTCTAGTTTATTCTTCTTGCAGGCATCCCTTTCAGGTACATAATCGAGTTCCAAATCCAGTGAGGCATTCCCCTCTGCTACATCTCCACACCACTTAACAATAAATAGAGAACAAGCAAATACAAATAAAGTGGTGTAGGCAAACTGCCCCTCCAAAATTAGAAGTATAATGAAAAAACAACAAAGGAGGCTCCAGACCACGGCTACTAAAAACATATAAAAGTTTAATCCAAAGTGAGTGCTTTTGAAGCTCAAGGCTACTTCATCAAACAAAACTTACATCAAAATGTGCAGTTTATATACCTTCGAGTTAAGTAATCAGTCAATAACTAATTAGCTTAAAGGCACATAGCCAAATTTATTGACACTAAGTAAACTCAAAATGGAAAACTGCATAAAAAAGGATCTTCCACCTAGTTCATTCATCTAATATTATATATAGGGTACAAAAATAATGAATACATATCAAAAAACATATCAAAAACATTTCAAGAAACATTTACCTAGTACATGGGTCTATCTAAAGATGCATATATATTATAAAAAAATACATTGTTACTATAAAAATTTTTCATTCAGAATACATGGAATATATAATAAAATAAATATATGATTTATCTAGCCACTGTTATCTGATGCCTCTATCCATTAGTACTGGTTTAATACAAATTTTATCATGAATGCCCTTACCAACATTGGCTTGCTGCCTGATTATCCATTCAAGTTCCTTGTCTTTGACTTTATTCTTAATACCACCCCCTCTAATCCTGGATCTGACCATATCTATCACTAAAAACTTGAAGTGATGCTCATTACCACATATTATGGTATGCTTCACCAGGGCATTGGTATCTATTTGCCTAGAGATGTCATAGAGGTATTCCCTCATGCGATCACATAGTCTATGTGTCGTCATCCTTACATAGAAACAGCCACATAATATACAAGTGGATAGGTACACTAAATTAATAGTATTGCAATGTGCTGTCAATTTAAACATATATACCATCCCATATCAGGGTGGGTGAACTTCCCTGTACTGTCAAGAAAGTCACAGAACCTGCACTTCCCACACAGGTGTGTACCAAATACCACTCCCTCTTCAGAGTTAGTTGATTCATGTCTAAGTCGTGGCCCACATAATATTCTTTTCAAACATTTCTTATTCTTATAGACATATCTAGGTCTTTCCCCCACGATTCCTTTCACCTTGTCATCTGCACGTAAAATATTACAGTTTTTATCAAAAATCCTTTGTAATAACTGTGTATTTCTAGAGTAAGTGATGGATATTCTCAATGTGTTGTTTCTATACTTCGGTGTTATGGGAGAGGGTTCCTGTTTAGAGAAGTATGGGGTAATATCTACTTCTCTTCTGCTGTTAATATCCATTGTCACTTGAGACATTTCTGTCTCACTATAGCCTCTCTCCAGGAATCTATCTTTCATATCCATAAACTCCCTTTAAAATTTCATATCATTAGTTATCAACCTGGAGGTTCTCAGCCCTTGCCCACTAATCACATTTTTAAAGATGTGCTTGGGGTGCATACTTTGTCTGTGCAAATAAGAATTTCTGTAACATTTCTTTCTATATATCTCAGTATCAAATTGGTTGTTGTTTTTTTGTATAATTCTGACATCCAGAAAGTCAATTGTGGACAAGGAACTCTTCATTGTAAATTTAAAAAATTGTGTACTGTTACCTAATTTAACAAAAAAGGGATTGAAAGTACTGCTGTCACCATCCCACAGCATAAAAGGGTCATCCATAAACCTTCTATAAAAGCCAAGTCAGCCTTGCATTTCAGTAATCACAAACTGTTCTTCCCAAGCTACCATGACAATGTTGGCGTAGCTACTGGCACAAGGTGTGCCCATACGCCATCTATTTGTCTATAAACAGTGTCACCAAACACAAATAGGTTATCTTCCAAAATGAGTTCCATCAGCATGGCTAGAAAGTCAATAAATCGATTATCATAGGTCCTGTCAATCAACAGATACAGCCTAAATAATTATATCCCTGCTCTACTGGGAATCATAGTGAAAAGGGATTGTACATCTAGAGTAATCATTAACCATTGTCTGTTAAGGCTGGCATTGCCAACAAACTCATGCAAATCTCCCAGAAATTCCTTGGTATCTCTCAATATAAACTTATTCTTAGATAAAACAGCCTTTAGGTGCTGTTTCACAAAAACATACAATGGCTCAGTGCACCACCCTCTCCCTGCCACAATGGGCCTCATAGGGGGTAGCGTAGCATGTTTGTGGACCTTAGGCAGTCCTTGTATAACTGGTACTATTAGTTGCTCTACAATAAAGTACTTGAATAATTCCATACTAATTAGTCTACTCTGCAGGCATTCAAAAAGGGAGTTATAAATGCATCTTTCACATGTACTAACTCTACTGCCACTTATTTGCTCGTAAAACATCTTGTCATTAAACATTTCTTTCATAGTTTGTGTGTAAAATTCAAAGTCCATTATAACCAAAGGGCCGCCTTTGTCGGCCGGTCTAATTGAAATAGAATCATCATGGCATAGGACTTCCAAAGCTTCCCTTTCTTTTATATTTAAATTAGAAAAATATTTCTTGTTTGAATTACCACTGTTATATAGTTTATATATTTCTTTAATGCATGCCTTTTCAAAAGTCTCTACAGCCAAATTGTTTATAGGAATAAAGCTACTGTTTTTTTTTAAATTACTAGCAGCATCGTGCTATTGTCCATTCCACCAAAATTAACTTTCAATATAATGTTACGAGTATAATTTTTAAGTTCAATTATGTTCTCTGTAACAGTCATTCTGTTGGCTGGTATAAAGGACATACCTTTCTGCAGTACGTTGGCTTCAAATTCTGTCAATATATGACTTGAAATGTTCCAAATCAGTGTAGCCCATTCTGTTGCCACATCTTTTTTATCATCAGGGTCTTCTCCTCTTCTACAGAGGCTTTGCATTTGTGGTGGTCTCTGCTCCAGGACCACTCTCGAAAAGAATTAGCTCGGATAGGGTGAGGCACTGTTAGGTTCAGTTCATCTTGTTCATCATAAAATTGTTCATGGTGCCATTACATCCATCAGGGGAAACAGGTGACCCAGTATTTTTCCTCTGTGCCCCTCCAATACTGTTCATCTCTGTAGCAGTAGAGTTGTTCACTTCCTTCAACGGCTGTGCAGGAGGGGGCATGTCCTGCATCTCAAAAGCCATTCTGTCATTGTTAGTGTCGACCAAACTGATCAGATTTAAAGGAACAGCTACAACTTCTTTAATATCATGTGGGTTTAAAGTTCTATCACTGTCAGTTCTTTGAAAAGGCTGAGGTTTAGAGTTATTACTACTAAAGCTACCATAATTCTATTCTCCTGGCCAGGCAAAAACCCTGCCGGTCAAGAAATCTTGCTTTCCATAAGCTGCAACAGTTTCCAGAACAGCATCAAGTTTTAAATCTAAAATATGGTGTGGATAGATGTCATACGAAGTTCCTTGTAAATTGTTAATGCTAGTTATCAGAGAGTCTTCCTCTGGTGTAAAGAAATTAATTAACAATTTCATATAGCTCCTGCTAGTCTCTAGATTAATTTGTTGCCACTGTAGTAAAAGTTCATTATAGACATTGCCATATGCAGGCATATTAAGCACCCGTAACCCATGAGGGACAATATTATTTATTTATTTATTTATTTATTATTTATTTCCAGTTTGATAACTGGGGAGGTCCACTGGGCCCAGAGGGCTCATTTTCAGTGGAGGCCCAGGGACAAAAGCTCTGTATTACATACAATTAAAACAAGCATAGAGTTTTAAATTTAGACCCGGGGAGAAAAGCTCCGTATTACATACAATTAAAACAAGCATACATTTATGCAATTATACATACAATTATAAATGTTTTAGAAAACAAATGTAAAATTATATATGGAGTTGTATCAAATTGAAAAGGTGCACAAAGAAAGGAAGAAAAAGGGGAACACAATTAACAGAGAGAAGGGATAGAGAGCTATGTACAATAATTACATGGTAACCATTCATTACATTCACAGCAAGGCAGTTATAGGAAAAAAAAAAACAGCATGTGCATGAGGGAGTACATGTATAAGCATGTGCATGAGGGAGTACATGTATAAGCATGTGCATGAGGGAGTACATGTATAAGCATGTGCATGAGGGAGTACATGTATAAGCATGTGCATGAGGGAGTACATGTATAAGCAACATTAGGAGGAGTTAGGTAGGAAGAATGCAATTACATTTCCAGTTTTGGAAAAGGTGGGAGTGGAGCTGGGATTTGAAGAGTTTGAAGCTTGTAGTGATTCTTAGCAGGGGTGGGAGGGAGTTCCATTTTTTTGGCTAATGTATAGGATAGGAGAAACTGGCCAGGGGGATGTTTTGGTTTATATACAGAAAGTAGATTTTGTTGGGCAGATCTAAGGGGTCTGTGCGAAGTGTAGAATGGTAAGATATTAGTAAGAGCAGTGCATGCAGTAAGTTTAAAAATTATTTTGTGGGCTGTAGTAGGCTGAAGGTAGACAAGGAGGTTAGGAAGCTCTAGCCACTTTAGTATGTGGAGAGAGGTGCAATGATGGGAGGAGTGTGTAGATTTAATAGCGAATTTAGCAATTTTGTTGTAGCAGATGTTTTGAGGTGATGGTAATAGAAAGATTGGTTAGAAGTGGAGCACCGTACAATAGTGATGGTATTACATAGGTAGCAGCTAGAGTTTGCCTTGTAGATGGAGATAGAAAGTGAGCATTTCTATATAACATACCTAGCTTCTGATGGGTTTTTTTTTATATTAAGTTGGACATGTGTATCGAATTTCAGGTGTTTATCAAAGGTGACCCCAATAAGTTTAGCAAAGGGGACAACTTCTATAGTGGAGTTGGCATGGCTGATGATATTGAAGGATTGCTTGTCAAGTGTGACAGTTTGAGGAAGAGAAAAGAAGGATTTTGGATTTATTGGCATTAAGTGAGAGATGGTTTTGAAGCATCCAGTGCTCAGTAGTTGTAAAGACCAATTGGGTTTTTGCCTGGAGCTCAGTGAGACTAAGAGCAGAGCAGACTAAAGTGGAGTCATCTGCATATTGCACTATTTTAGTGTTAGGAATGGCAGTGTGAAAATCATTGATAAATACATTAAAGAGCATCGGTCCTAGTATGGACCCCTCGGGAAACCCAGTAGGGGTAGGAAGGAAGGTTGAGGTACCAGTTTGCCATTTCACAGCCTGGTGTCTGTTAGAGAGATAACTGTGGTACCAGGTAAGGCAGTTTTGAGAGAGATTAAGGTTAGAGAGATGATTCAGAAGGTGGGTATGGGAGATGGTATCAAATGCCTTGGATAGATCTAGGGTGATGGTGGAAACAATTTTTCCAGAGTCACGAGCAAGGTTTATTATGTCTAAAAAAGAGAGGAGAGCAGTTATTGTACTATGGCCAGGACGGAAGCCATGTTGGGTAGGGGTAAGGAGTTGATTATTGATGAGGAAGGGCATGAGTTGGAGATGGATGCATTTTTCAAGGATTTTTGAGATTGGTGAAAGAATGGCTATGGGTCGGAAGTTAGAGATGTTATTATTTTTGCCTCCTTTGTGGAGGGGCAGGAAAAGGCTGCACACCACAATTTGGGGACATATGATTCTTGTATGGATCTATTGATGAGAATGCTGATGGGGATGGCGAAACCATCTGCGGCAAGCTTTAGGAAGAGTGAGGGAATATTGTCAGGGGCATTGGAGCATGGCTTAAGTTTAGAGAGAAGCTTTTTTATGTAGGAGGTTGAGATGGGTTTTAGATAAAAAGTGGTGGGAGGATTGGGAGTGGGGGGTTGAGGAGAGGAAGGGGCAGTTGGATTGAGTGGAGGGGAGGAGATGTGGTTGGGGAAGGTCTTAGTGAGTTCAGCTATAGAGTTAGTAAAAAAAAAAGTTGAAGAGGGTAGCAATTTCTGTATCAGTTTTTTTGTTGTCAGGACAGGGATTACATTTGGTACCTGGATGCAAAAGAGAGTTAATGGAGTTCCAGAATTGTTTGGGATTTTTGGAGTGGGTAGACTGAAGTTTAATATAATATGATTTTTTGTCTTTTGTAACATGCTTTTTGGTTAGGTTGCGGAGTTGTTTATATTTTTGGAGGGTAACAGGATGTTTATTTTTGTCATAAAGTTTCCAGGTTTGTCTATTTGTAGCATAAGTGTTTTGGTGTCTTTAGTTAGCCATGGCACGGAGTTGGGTTTTATTTGTTTTGTTCTAGGTGGGGCTTGAGTGTTTAGGATGCTCAGGAAGGTCGTATTGAAAAAATCTATGTCTTTATCTAGTGGAAGAGTTTTTAGGTTGTCCCAATTCATTAGTTTAAAGGTTTTGGAGAATATAGAAGGGTTAAAATTTGTAAGATTGTGAGTATGGGTATATTGGTGTTGGTGAGGGGAGGAGTGGGTAGTTCGGTGAATGATGGCTGGGAGATGGTCACTTATGGTGTCTGGTAATAAACCACAGTATGAGATTTTATTAGGGTGGGAGACTAAGATCCAGTCTAGAGTGGACCCTGGGGGCTGTTTCTATTAGGTCTGGTAATACCATTTATTAGTTGAGTGAAATTAAGAAGATTGATAGATAGGGAGTGATTGTTGTTATTGATTCTATTCCAGTCAATGTTCACATCACCTAATATGTATGTCTTAAGCTTAATGTTATTTGAGGCCCATAGAATAATGTTTTCTAGAGTGGTAGTATTATTTCCAGGGTGGATATAGATGGCCATAACACAAATACTTTTATAGTTATTCAGTTTGAGAATTCCTATGACTAGTTCAGCGTTGCTGAACTGAGGAATAGGGTTTTGGTAAGGAGAGAGATTCAGTAGGCTAGTATAGACTAAGGCTACTCCTCCTCCTTTTTTATTTTGGCGGTCACATCTGAGTGCTTGAAAGCCAGGGGGTAAAATCTCAGAGTCAGTAATGTGGGGTTCTAGCCATGTCTCTGAGACTGCTCCTATATCTGGTTAGTATGATTTAGCCAAGTATGAAAGAGTGCTATTTTGTTTTTTACACTCTGGGTGTTAATGGTAATTAGCTTGAGGTATTTGTGGTTGGTAATATTTGGAGAGATAGGGGGAGAGTGATTGCTATTAGTCTTTGGTCCAGGGTTGGAGTGAATGTCTCCTGCTAGGACAAGCCAGTTAGAGGAAGAGAGAAGCAGGATCTTTGGTTTGCAACTTATCATTTGTAGGAAGAAAAACATCACTTTTGGTGTAAGATGCTTTGTTGAATAGGCTAGACGTTTTAGCTTAAAATAGTTAAGTGGGTTAAGTTATACTAGTGAGGGGGATATGTTGTGAAAGTGGGACGTGATGAGGTTGGGATGGGGGAGAGTAGTAGAGGTAGGGGTGGAAAAGAAGGGGGTAATTTGAAAGAGGAATAGGAGGTGGCATTGAAGACAGTTGTTAGGAGAAGAATGCTTATAGAAGAGATAAGAAATGTAGGTGGAAGTGGAGGAGTCATTCTTAACTAGGGTAGAGTAAGTTAGGAGGAGGTAGCAGGATGATAGGTGATTGATTAAGTGAAAGGAAATAAGAGTATAGCTGAGAGTACAGGAAGGAGAAGGATACAGATAGGGGAGGGATTAATTAATTGATGAATGCTGGGAGGGGGAGGAGTAGAGATGGGATTGGCTTAGGGGAAGGGGAGGAGATATAGGGTTAGAATAAATGTGAGTGTACTGGGGTGGGGGGATTTGGGAGTAGGGGAGGGGAGCGGAGCGGGGCAGACCTAAAGGACAGACACAGCAGGATGGTGAGAAAAACAATCAGTAAAGTCGAGAGTAAGTAAAGAGGAAGGTAAGCAGGGTGGTAGAGGAAGAGTTGTGTAGATGTTAGTAAAGAAAATAGAGGCTGTAGGGTGAATACGGACTGGGATATGAGTGAAGAAGAAGAGGAGAGTGACAGACTAAGGGTTATAATTCTATAAGTGGAAAATAGTGAAAGAAAGTGTTAGAGACAGGTAAAGACTGCCATCTAGTGGTCAAGAACTGACATAGCACAGAGTGGTGACCACAGGAGAAGTGATGCTCATTACCACATATCATTGTATGCTTCACCAGGGCATTGGTATCTATTTGCCTAGAGATGTCATAGAGGTGTTCCCTCATGTGATCACATAGTCTGTGTGTTGTCATCCATACATACAAACAGCCACATAATATACAAGTGGATAGGTACACTAAATTAATAGTATTGCAATGTGCTGGCAATTTAAATGTATATACCCTCCCTGTATCAGGGTGGGTGTACCTCCCTGTACTGTCAAGAAAGTCACAGAACCTGCACTTCCCACATGGGTGTGTACCAAATACCACTCCCTCTTCAGAGTTAGTTGATTCACAACTAAGTCGTGGCCCACATAATATTTTGAAGAAGTCTTGCTCAATGAAGCAAGATGAAAGCACTAACTTTTATTGTTTTCTTGTTTTGGAATAAACCTGGTACTTTTGAATTTATCATGCTACTTGTAGCCTTTATCATCATTGTGCAGTCTTGCTTTTTCACTAGTTTGTTACCATTGCCTCCATCAACAACCATGTCTGCAAAAGTCAAGCTTACAGACTATGTCTGAATTGCTGCCTAATACAGATCTTGCATATTACTGGTATTGCACAAACATGTGCATACTTGCCATCTGCATTTGCACAACTGTAAGCAGATGGATCCCTTGGCAGACATGCTGGCACTACTTACAGCAGATAGTAGTAAAGGTGTGAAACATGGCATTGAGCTGTTACTGTGCAGCCAGTCCATCTTCAAAGTTTGGGGGGAAGGTTGCTGAGAAGCTGGTTTGGTGTATCTGCTGTGGCTTCAGCTGACAAAAAAGCAGTAAAACCTTATGCCATGTGTAATGCTCCACCATTGTTACAGTTTCCATTGTCCAACAATGGATTGCCTACTGGCATGGCTTTTGAGAGTTACACTTTGGAAGCTGAAAGATGACTGAGTTCTGACGTATTCTCAATTTGGGGCTTACCCAATGTTAAAATAATACTGTAACAGCTGGGAATAAAACTCATGGGATAAAGGAGGCAAAAAAAGGCAACTTAATGCATTAACTGACATTGCCACATGAGAACTAACTTTGCACCATGGAAATTTGTCATTTACTGACATCAGAATGAATGGAGATACACTACACAGAGGCCTATACATGTATGCCTATAATCCTTTCTTGACTTTCATTCCTATGTAAAAGTCATTCTTACTGAAAGTAAGTATACTTCATATGGATGCAGATCATATTGATTGAGACAGGCTGGTTTATGTTACACACATACTTCAGAAGACATAACTGTCTTAAACACAGTTGGAATATGTGAATTAATTCAAAAGACATGCATCTGGAGAATTTCTTCCCAGGCCTCCACTGAAAATAGGCTCTGCCCTAGTCGGACTTTCCTGATCAACAAATGTTAAATAAATAAAATAAAATAAACGTGATGAGTCATGATGATTTCAACAAAGGTATTGTGCCCATCAAGCATATGTAATTTTTTATGACATATAATTATTGTCATGTTTTGGAAGGTGGACATACCTTAGGCTGTCTGTATGTATGTATGTGTATCTATACATACGTATGTATATAAATATATATATATATATATATATATATATATATATATATATATATATATATATATATATATATATATATATATATATATATATATATATATATCTTAGTCATACCTAGCAAAAAACACATTGTCTTTATGCAAGACTTTCTGATAAATTGCTTGCAAGAATCATGTTTAACATTATGATTTTCATTACTATTACAGTCCTCTTCAAAACCTTCTGAGATTTTGCTTCTTACACCCTTTTTAGAAAGCAACTTCTAACTTGATTTGAACTCTTAACAGCCCCTATTATTTAGATAAAGTCATTGGTCTTGCTCTTTGACAGGTAAAATTTCTCCCATCAGTACTGTCCAGAGTGCTGAAGATAGCACACCTTTGCTAAGCATGTTAGAGCTACCTAAGGCAGTCTAAACAATTTTTTTCACTTTTTTCCTTAGGTAGTGGACTAAGTTTGTGTGATAATAAGTGGAGAGGTAATGTACCTTAAAGTACAAAAAATGGAAAAGTAAGTATCGTAAGTTAAGGCAAGGTATACTATAAACAGGATTCGAACAATGCTTCATGTACCTTATTTCTGTCAGTTCACCTCAGTTACACCTTGCACCAGACAAAAAGTCACCTGGCAGGTGTATTTTTTTAAATGATTAATATTCAGAGTACTGTCATCTGTGCAAAGCTGGCGGGAGTTTCTGAGCTACCTAAGGCATTCTAGAGTAAATGTTTCACTTTTTTACTTAGGTAGTACACCCTGTTTGCATGATGCCAAGCAGAGAGCAAATGTACCTTAAAAAAAGGTAAATAAAAAAGTCATATTGTGATAAAATGCAATATGACCTCTACACAGGATACAAGCAATGCCTCACAAGCCTTATTCCTCTTGCTTCACTTCAGTTAAACCTTGTACCAAAGAATTTGACAACTCAAGTGCACTCACTGAAGTAAGTACTCTCTCTGTTTCAGGGGGCCATGCAATGACATCAGGTATGTCTGAGCTACCTAAGGCAGCCAAAACTAAAATGTTCAGTTTTTTCCTTGGGTAGTCACTGAGTTTGCAAATGTACCTTAAACTGAGAAAAAATCAAAAAGTAAGTGTTTTGAATTATGGCAAAGTGGTCTGTAAACAGGATTTGAACAATGCTTCATGTACCCTATTCATCTAAGCTACACCTTGCGCCACAGAGAAACTTAACTGACAGGTGTATTTTTTTATTGATTACTATCCAGAGTGCTGCTGGACATGCTAATCCACCAGGCATTTTTGAGCTACCTAAGGCAGTCTAAACTAAAATGTTCACTTTCTGTTTTCCATAGGTAGTGAATCATGTTTGCACAATGCCGAGCAGAGAGCATATTGAACAGACACTACAGGGTAATATATGTTATAGGAATTACAGATAGTGAATGAAATGCAAAGCATGGGTATATGTAGCAAAAAATTATAGATAAACTCACTAAACTAGGTATAAATCCCTATGTCACAAGATGGGTTGCCAACTGGCTCACTGACAGAACCCACACTGTGAAAATAGCAGACTCCAAATCCATCTTCAGCCTAGTGACAAGTAGAGTATCACAGGGTTTCAGTCCTGGGTCCTCTCCTCTTTGGTATCTACTTTTCTGAAGTACAGGCTAACACAGAAGGTCTTTGGCTAATGAAGTTCACAGATAACTGCAAACTAGGAACCATAATTGAAACTCCTAATGATGTGGGCATCCTACAAAAGGACCTCACTGAGACAGATGCCTGGTGTCAAAGCCATGGCCTCAAGCTCAATCCCAAAAAGTGCATTGTCATCCCCTTTGGTAAAAACTCTGTACCTATGAGCTACCACATAGGTGATAGTCTACTTAACACCAAACGTGTGATAAGAGACTTGGGACACAGGTGGACAGTAGTCTCTCCTTTGATAGTCACCTCATCACAGTAGTCAGGAAATCCTTCTAAGTGGCACACCTCATCACAAAAGGCTTCTCATCCAGGAAAAAAGAGGTCATTGTTCCCCTCTACTCATCACTCATTAGATCCATTATAGAGTACAACCCCCTTTTGGTATGTACCTCACAAGACATCTACAGCAAGTGGAAAGGCAGCAAAATACCTCACAAAGAGGATTACTGCCTCAAATAGATGCCCTATGCAGACCATCTAAAAAACTCCAGCTTTACCCCGTCACATATCGCCTACTCAGAGGCGATCTCTGCCTAACATACAAAGCTATGTCAAATCCAGAGCTGTTGTACATGCTCCACTTAACGATATCCCAAATTCTCTCAGCTACATGCTCTAGGGACCTAAGCCATGTCACCACAATAAACAGAACATGCTGGAGGGATAGATTCCTGTCCCAGAGACTTCCCATACTCTGGAACAAACTACCTATTTATATCAAACAAAGCTCCTCATTAGCACTCTTCAAGAAAAATCTTGATGATTGGATGGGAAATAGGAAATTCACCCTGGGGATCACCTCTGTGGCTCTGTTCGACAGGGGCACAGGAAAATAATTTTCTTGGGTGGCGAAAGCCAGGGTACCTTTTTGGCTAGGCTTCTATAGGCCCTAGGGCTGGTAGCCTAGTACCTACCTATGAACCTATGAAAAACAATAGCAAGAAGTGCATTCAAGTGAACAATTCTTCCTTCTCACATCTCCATGCAACATCAAACATGAACTTTGTTGAACACATTATCAGATCTGTAGTTAATGACATATTATGTTGCAGTGGACAGAACAATCATCAAGTGTTTTTAGCAATAGTGACAACAGCTGATCTTTAAGCAAACGCACTATGGTATCAAAAAAATGTGATTAAATATATATTCTAACAATCCTTTGCAAAAGTATCATGTCAATAGATTCAAACCTTGCGTCACATATACTTCATCTATCAGTTCACTGCATTTACAACTTGCGCCACAGAGAAAGATACATGTCAGGTGTTTTTTCTCCATGAGTACTAAACAGAGTGCTGTCCACCATGCCTGGCTGGTTTATGCAACCTGAGGCCATCTAAACTAATCTTTTCAACATTTTTCTTAAGCCAGGAAAGTAATTTTCATATTGCCAAGTGGCACTCAAATAATATTAAATGAGAGAAGGCATAAAGAAGCCAGCATTGAAATATTAAGACTGTTGATTTTCTATATATCAGTCAATGTTATAAAGATATGCATCTGGAGCATTTCTCCCCGGGCCTCCACTGAAAATTGGCTTTGTTCCTAGTCAGACTTTCCCAGTAAACAAATGTTAAATAAATAAACAAATAAATAAATAAATGTACTTGCAGATTTTTTTTAAGTCCCTTTTCCATGACACACCATGTAAGCCATTAACAAGTAGCACTTCTCAGTGCTTATCTTTGCAATGCTAGGGTTTGTCCCTGTAATTGTGTAGCTCCTCGCACCATGTTTACATTCCCTACACTTTAGTGTAGATTGTGGTATTCGGGAATGCTAATGATTTAACACCTCATTTGCATACAGGGCTGACTGTGCTATATGAAGGAAATGGTGTAGGCAGCTCCCTTGTATCATACTGTGGAGACTGTTTTGAAACACAGAGCTAAATACTAGTAGAATAGCAGGACTTTGGGTGATTTAACTACTTTCTACAGTGCTACATTGTCAAGGTATGTTGCTATTTTTTTAAATCATGCTTTCATTTTGACAGTAGAAGGGTGAAATTCAGTGTCTGATGAACAGAATTTGAAAACTTTTAAATGTATTTATATTTGTTCCTTACCTTTAGCATAACCATTTCTGCATTAATACAATTATGCTACTGAATGCTACATGACAAATGTAATTTAATTTTAGTCATATTTGCACACTTTTTGCATATAATAGTATTGTAAGTATGTAGGAAGATCTGGTGTTATTATTTGTGTTAGCAGGGAAAAGATCATGTGTTCCTTTTGTGTATTTCTACTGCATTGGACTCTAAAGTAGTGGATGAGGACATTATAACAGTTTCATGTTACTTATGTAATATTGCATTGATAATTGACAATTTTTTAATGCAGACATGTTACAAAGTTTAAACCTACTCACTCTCCATTGCAGAGGTATTATACTATCTGTGCTGATAATTGAGTTTAAAATATACTTCTTTTACTTATTCATTTTATTTTATTTAACATTTGTTTACTGGAAAAGTCTGACTTGGAATGAGACAGTTTTCAGTGGAGGCCTGGGGAGAAATGCTTGAGATGTATGCCTTTGTAACAGTTATGTGTTTTGTTGGGGGGGGTTGGTGTGTGGGGTGTGTTTAGATTGAGGTGTTGGTGCAGGGGGTTGGATTGGGGGGTTAATTTGTATGTACTCATAGGGCATTTATATAAGTTGATATGAGAGTTATTAATGATATTTTTATTTTATTTAAAGTTTCCACACTTCATTATCATTAGTGTAGTTGTGTATTGTGCCCTGGGGGGTTTTCCCTGTCTGATGCTGTCAGAACACAGCCATTACATGGTAAAGTAAAGGTTGTGAAGTCTGACAGGCATCAATGTTCATATTTGCATGTATACAGGATCTTAGGCTTTGATCTAGCTAGTGAATGTGTGTGCTGTCCTTTGCTTCTTACCCAGAGACAGGGCATACTGTGCATGCCTCTGTGTGGCAGTACCAACTGAAGCTGGTCGTTCTCCTTCACACTCCTCATCTGTACCTGTTGCTGCTGCTTGCCCTGCCTGTAGTCCTTGAAACTGAAGTCCTCTCCCTTGCTGTCCTCGATGGAGCTGTTTCCTGAAAATGATATTGTCTAATATGGCACAGACTATAAGCATTTCAGCACAGGTGCCTGGGTCATACTGCAATGCACCACCTGATCTTTCTAGACAACTGATCCTTGATTTAAGCAAACAAAACACAAGTTCTATTGCATTCTTAATATATCTCCTGTGGGTGTCTGGAAAGTACCCATTGCTAGTATACATAATGCTAAACATACATTTGTTTTTATTAGGATGGGTTATCCATGATTTCCCTGTGCCCTGCGATGGAGGTGGCAGAGGTTGCATATTTCTTCCAGTGTTTCCCTTTCCACCCTGTATCTGTTTACATTTTCTGTATCATGCAGTCCACAATTTGTCAAACTGGGTCTAAACACCCTTCTTCTTCTTGCATGAGGTCTGGCAGCAGCAGCAGCACCCTGATTTAAAGCCTGTTGCATATACAGCATACAAATAGCAGCAGCAACCCCTAGCATGTTTTTTTTCTAATTGTAATCATGCCTGTATTCCAAACGGTTTTGGTATACATGGCAAAAGCCTACACCAAGTGTACTGAATTGTTTTTTAGCTTCCTGAATAGCTAATTAGCATGTACTTCAGCTCGTTTCTTTATTTAGCATATTCTACTGTTTATCATTGTTGCACGGCTCTACATTTCATGTTGAGATGCTTAATGAATACCAAATCATGAGCTATCATGTTGGTGGCACTGTGTAATGCCAACACAATCAATACACTTCTTGTAACTGTTAATGCATTCTGGCCATAGCTCAGTATAAAAAGCAGACAAAAAAAACATTTGTTAACATTTTTTTCCTCCCTAGTCCCTTACCTCTGTGGGATCTGTTGGATTACTCCTCTCCCATCACCCAGTTATCTTATTTATTCTGTCAGAGGTGAGAATCAGGCAATGGTAGATTAGGCAAAAACCTTACATCCGATGTGTTCCTAGGCACTGAGCCTTAGGATCCTCACCAGCCCTTGTTTCACCCCATGGAGCAAGTTGTGTGGTAGGGAATGTGTCTGCCACAGGTCCCAGTGGAGCAGCCTTTCTTCCTCATGAAGCAATCAACACTGTAGCTCTCTTGAGCTCCACATGACACTAATACTGTATGCTTGGTGTCAGTGCAAACCACAAGCGTGATGTGATCAGCAGGCTCGTACCAATGGGTGTAACACTCAGTGCTCCCAGTGGGTGGCACACAAGCTACAAGCCAGAGCTGTTGCTCACCCATGGATGGGTGAGCTGAAAACACGTATTCATTCTCATCATCCCAGCCTGAACCTGTAGTTCCTATTCTGCAAATCAGGCATGAGTCACATTTTATTAATGCTACGTTTGAGTTAACTGGAAAAGATAATGTAATACCTATAGCAAAAGACTGTTTGGACTGGCAAGGAAGAATTATTATTGGTTTAAGTCTGGTCATAAGCATATCTACCCTGTTGGCAAACATGCAGAACAATACTGGGTTGTGCCTTAACCCTCATGGGACTTCATTTGTTACCTCAGATAAAAATGATCTCAAGTCCTCTTATCTGCTTTCCACCATAAAGATAGAATTTGGCTAGTTTTTTTGTAGAATGCATTTATGGAGAATTCTACAGTATGTTTATGGTACTTTATTGTCTGTGTTATTGCAGTGTAACTAACATAGCTTTGTGCTGTGTCATAACAGTTGTATAAATGCATATATGTGGATGTGTAGCTCAGCAGATCTGTACTGTGTTACATCCATTCAGTACATACTGCCCTTGTTGGCAGATCATGTCTGTTACTGCTTTGATACATCACAAGACTCATGGTCGCAATCACCCACCCAACATAACACTGATCTGGGCATAAAATGACTGCCATACATACAATTATGTTATTTGGAGTACAGTCACTATGCCACAAAGCATTTGCCACATATCAGTGTGCAAGTATTCTGCAGGGCATAACACTGTATGCTATTGTGGTTTAATACACTACGGTATTCTTACACACCTATGGGGGTTGGGGTTGGTATAATGGTTAAGATGTTACCTCACAGACACATGGTACAGGATTTGCTTTTTACCTTTGAGGGAAATTGGCTAGACTTAAAATGGCCCAGAAGGCAGCTAGCCTAGTACTTACCTATGAACCTATGTTCATGCTGTGTTGAAACTTTTTGCCTGGTTGTGAATGGGTAATACCACACTTCTGAATGTTTTATGTGTGGGAATGTGAGTAGCAGTAAGTGACTTGCTCATGTTTACATATACTGCCAGTCTGTTGGGCTTACACTTATTAAAGAACTGCTGTCTGTGGCAATGCCTGCTATACACTCCTCAGGGGCATGTTAGAGAGCCAGATCACTCTCATATGACCTGTGCATCATAGTGAATGCATTGGAGGAATTAGTTAACACACAAAACCATGAGATCAGCATATAGTGACATATCTTACTGCCATTAAAGCAGCCCCTAATGCTCTTCAGTGGATGCTACATTGCTATGGTTGTGATGCCGCAGACATCTCTCAGGACTGTGGCAAACATCACTAGTCTGGTATAATAGATTGTGGTTCAATGTTTAATTTCTCCAAATCTTTTGAGTTTCTAATACCATGTGGTTCAGCAATGTAGTGCTAGGAATGGAATACAAGTCCCAAGGAATGTAACTTTTCCACTCCTACACTGATCTTGCACCCATAGTCAGTACCTCAAAAGTAAATGTCCTTTGATCGTGCAAGGGTTAGTTGGCTCTTTCATGTGCATCTGTGATGTATTATGTTGCACATCTCTTCAGGCATACCATTATGCAAGTATATCTTACTTCATGCTTTGTGTGTTTACGTGTGTGTGTGTGTGTGTGTGTGTGTGTGTGTGTGTGTGTGTGTGTGTGTGTGTGTGTGTGTGTGTGTGTGTGTGTGCTGTCTTCTATTACATGGCATTTGTGTCTGCATAAGTGTGTCAGTATGTATCTGACTACACATGTAGTGTATCCGTACTGCCATGGCATGCATACAAAGAGTGATATTATGTTAAGTTGTTGATACTTTGATTGGCAGGGATGCCATTTCTGCTGGTGATGTCACTAATGTGCCAATACCAATGGCATTTGTATCCATCTGCCTGGTACACTGCTGATTGTCTAAACCACATGTACTGTTTCACATGCTCCTGACACTTGATATGCATGTGGGGAGTTAAAAGTCCATTTCTATATCTGTGAGGCTGGCATTGTGCCCTTGCATTTGCCTGGTACAGTTTTGTCCTACTTCAGCTGTGAATATGCTTTGTTGTGCTTCATTACCATCTTCCTTGAAGTAATTCACACTGTTTTCTGTTAAGAACACTGTTTCCAAAGCTGTTCACCAGTGCCTCAGATATCTTTCTTTGAGACTGTGAGATCTCATGCCGTGATGTTGTGTGTAGGAGTTGCTAGTTTTCATCTCCATAATGTGCTTTTCATTCTGTCCCTTCCCTTTCTGTTGTATTGATATGTGCTAAATGCTGTGTGACTAACCCAGATGGCATGCATTACTACTTGTTCCATTTGCTGTTTTATTTAATTATGTATCCTTTTGATTGCTACCTTATATACTGCAATGCATACCTTGTCCAATCTAATAATGGTGATCTCCCTTTTATTTCCCATTGCTTTCATTTCAAGAGTTTCATTCCACAGTTTGTTGCAGTACCCCATAGTTTATTGTTGACTATATCATTGCACAGATCTGAGTATGACATATTTGATTTTGTGTTCTCTATATCTTTACACACAGCACTTTCCTGCTTTACATCTGTCTTTTTGCACTTTGTCATTGGTACTCCATATCTCACTATCCAGTACCTTAAGTACCAGCATACTTGGCTTTGTGCAGCTGTACAGCATAGCAGCTGGTATGTATTATGTTATTTTAAATGTTTATAAATCCAAGCTACTGTACAAAAACAGAAGTTGTGAAATATATAGCAAGTTCAATTCCTTGCAACTCATTTACAGCTCAATATGTTAATGTTTAGTCTTTATTAGCAAGCATGCAAATGGTTACAAAATAGCATTGATAAAAAAAAACCAAGAAACAACCTCAGAACAGTGGAAGTAAAGAAAGTGAGCCCTTTCCACACTAAACTTTCAGCACGGATGAGAGAGTTAAGCACTAAAACTCCTTACAAAATGTTATAAAGAAATTTTGATGCAATTCAGTAAAAGTGAATTGCTGTGTCACCATTGTTATGTCTTAAAATATAATTACACTTGTCAGATCTTACGAGATGTATCACAGATGTACAAGCTGAAAGAATGGTACACAAAAGTTATATTTAGGACTGCATAAACAAGTAACATGACACTGTATACTTGACTCGGTTTATTTTCTTGGCAAATATCTGTACCTCTTCTGGTGCCTTCAGTGGGTACTAAGAGCTATTGCGGGGAAGAATGATTCCAGTAAATGCATTCATTTTTCTGGCACTGCAATTTCCCAGGATAGAACCAGATGTTTAAAAAAGTGGAGTTGTGAAGTTTCCGGCTAGTTGTCACTTGAACTAATGTGCCTGCAGTATAAATAATTAAAGTCAGAAAACTGGTAGATTAATAATACTTATTTAATAATACTTAATAATAATAATTAATACGTCTGTCCATTTTAAAGCACAACTTATAATAATAGTTAATATGGCTGTCCATTTTAAAGCACAACTTAGAACTGTCCCATACTACTAATGAACAGAGGCAGTTCCTAAATGCTTTATCCCATGCAAAGGTAGCAGTACTGGAATTATGAAACTGACCATTCTGCTTACAGTAGTGATGAGGATGCTTAGAATAATGAGACTCTCGCTGAAATAATTATTTGAATATGTTTAAGGATATAAGGAGAGAGAAAGAAAACTTGAGAGTTTATATGCAAACATACAGATTTGATACTGTATACGCAGTTTTTCATAGGTAATAAAAATGTGGAACATGAACTTACCAGGTGGCACTGCAGCAGATGTATGCATGTAGACATGGTACTTTGGTCATCCCTCTTTCTGCAGAACTTACAATCATTATTTATTTCGTTAAAGAGTGTTACAAACAAAATAATAAAACACTACATTTACATTTTAGCAGGGGGGCTTTGCCCCCCTGCACCCCCATGTGGGGGGCTGTGCCCCACCCCCCCTACTTTAATATTCTCCCTCTGAGACCGCACACAGTGGGGAAAAGGGAAATTTCCCTTACCCGCACCATAGTACAGCCTCAGCAACAGGCATACTTACGCAAAAGTGCTTCTTCAGTGAAAAGCACTTTCACGTAAGTATGCCCGGCTGTTTGGGTTTCGGTCATTTGCTCACTCAAGCAAACGTCCTAGATCCATATATATATATATATATATATATATATATATATATATATATATATATATGTATATATAAACTGTTTGATGTCTTTGGACAAGGGTGTGACTGGAAAGTATCCACAGTACATCCCAGTCTACTCTGAGCTCTCCACCTGATTATAAAAAAAATATAAATAGGCATCCTACCACCTCTGAGAACTCCCATTTATCTATTGCAAGCATATTAGAGTTCACTGCATTTGATAGATAAGTACTAGGCTAGCTATCCTTGGGGGGGGGTCATTTTAAATATAGACAACTTCACTTTCAAAGGTGAGAAGCAAACCATGCACCTTGTGTTTGTGTGATAAACATCTTAGCCATTATGCCAACTCCAACCCTAAAAGGAATGCCCTTACTTTTGCCCAGTAATCTCTGAGAAAAAAATATTAGTCTTGCTCCTGAGCCGCTACTACAACCTTCAGGATGCGCTTCCAGGAAAAGTAGCATCTTTAAATGATGCTACCCTTTTAATACCCAAGAAATACAAAATAAGATTTATTCTACATGATCCAGCATATGGCCTGCATTGAAACTTATTTCAAAGCAAACTCACTCTCCATTTAACTAAAAGCCAGATATCTTCTGTATAATCTGATACAAAAGAATATGTACAAAGGTTCTGTCCATACACAATTTGGCAACACACTTGAACTTCCTAACTAGGAAACTAAATTCCTTCCAGACCAAGCAAAATGCATACCTACACCAGGACACAAAGTAATTACTACTGAGCATGCCATTTCTGTTTTAGGTCTTACAATTTGGAATAAATGTAATGTAAATGTATTCTAATGTAAATTAAATGTATTCTATTTTCTGATATGTTTGTTTTTGAGCTTTTCTCCCTGGGCATCCACTGAAAATGGTTTTCTGACCCAGTCAGACTTTCCCTGTCAACAAATGTCAATAAATAGATAGATAGATAGATAGGTAGATAGATAGATAGATAGATAGATAGATAGATAGATATGTCGATAGATAGATACTATACCATCAGAACTCAGAAAACAATTACTAAAGACAGACTCTTGCAAGGAATTTTAATTCCATTTTTTTAAAGTTAGCAACAGTTTCTAGCTATATCATTTCGCCAGCCATTAATAACAATGAACACCTAATAAGCATCCAGAGAGTATGAACTGTGTTCATTATCTTGTCCATTAAGTATTTTCTTGTACACATTATAAACATGCTACATTTAGCTGGTGCATTATCGCATCTGTACCTCATGAACATGTCCTAAAAAACAGTTTCTTGTATGCTTCATTTCTTTAGTAGTTACTTTATCCTGCTACTGCACACCAGAGACTAAAGTGTTAGTTTAGCACCCTTGGTTACTTAATTTATTACTTGTAGGAGCATAGAGAAGTTGAATGCACAAGAAAAAGATTTTTCAGAAATCTGAGATCCCCAAACATTATGTTAATGGAATAAACACTTACTTGAGTTTGGGAGGGTGGCCTAATGGTTAAGGTGTTTGCCTTATAAGCACAAGGTGCAGGGTTTGAGTCTCACAAGGGATAACTGGCTAGGCTTAATATGGCTCGCAAGGGCAGTTAGCTTAGTACTAATCTATGAACTATGAACTAAGAAAAGGAATGCATTGAGGCAGATATTTCAGGTATAGACCTCTCTAGTAACTCCACTGGTATAACAGCACTACATAAAGAACTGACAACCATATTTAATATAGCTGAGAAACAGGCCTCAAGCTGAAAGCAAGAAATTATTCACTGCTAAAATGTAGTAGATAGCAGCTCCATGAATTACAGACTGTTCCTGCAGACCCTGCTATTAGAACTGGCAACCTGGAGACTAGTATGACAGATGTCAATGGCAGGGTATCCAAAAATGAGGAAAACAATGACCTTTTGTTACACCAACATATTCATCTGTAAAATGAGGGTAGAAATATGTTAAAATAGATGCTGCAGGAACAATCTTTGTCTCTTTGGCCTTTGTGAAAGAGGAGACGAGAGAAAGAAGATGACCTTTGTTCAACAGGACCTACCTACACTTCTGGGACAGACATTCAAAGTAAACTAGGAATGAAAGAGTGCATTAGGCATTTCTGCCTAAACTTATCAATCCCAACACATCCCCAGGGCAGTAGGGTTCTTTGTACAGTGTGGGTGAATGGCTCATACTGGGATACCTCTGGGCTTTGACAGTGACTTTACAGAAGCAGCATTTATTCAAAATTGAAAATATTTTATGCAGTTAATGTGGCTTGTCATACAGAAATGGGACAAGTTATCACTAAGGCTCCTTACAATTTCTAATGAGCCTATTCACAATGTTCAAGCCATTGATGAAGTATGCACTGCAGTCTTGGGAAAAAAAAATGATAACAGAAGTGGAGCTACAAATCATGTGATCATCTCCAAGGGCAGTAACCTCTCCACTGGAGTAGCAAACTGCTTCCTGTAAACAAAAAAGTCACTGGAAGAGAGCCATGAACATATGAGAGTTTATTGCTGTTACAATGTAGACTATATAGATTGTTCTGGAACAGTTTCTGCTCTATAGCTTTTGAGCCCTGGTGTCAGTGGTTATTAGTGCTGGTTTTTCCACTTACTAAAATCTTGCAAACTCTACACAGTTGCACCAGAAAATGTGAGCTTTCATCCTTAGACAGCGACTATTTTTTGTAATAATTATCAAAGCAGCTGAATGACCTTTAATCTCACAATGCGAATGAGCCTAATTCTAATTGCAGTTTATTGTGCTTTATTATGTTTTATTGTAGCTGTGTTATAGTATAGTGCAGGTTATATTCTTCATTCATAAGAATGTGTCTTTATTCATAGGTTCATAGGTTCATAGGTAGGTACTAAGCTATCTGCCCGAAGGCATTTATATGCCTAGCCAGAATGTGCTGGCTTTCGCCACCCCCTTAGATTAGTTCCCTGTGCCTCTGTCCAGCAGAGCCACTGAAGTGATCCCCGGGGCAAACTTTCTGTTTCCCATCCACTCGTCAAGGTTTCTCTTGAAGAGTGTTAGTGAGGGGCTCTGCCTAATGTAGATTGGAATCTTGTTCCAAAGCATGGGAAGTCTCTGGGACAGGAATCTGTCCCTCCAGTACATCCTATTTATTGTTATGGTGAGGTTTAGATCCCTAGAGCATGTGGCTCGAGGGTATTTGGTTTTCTTTAGGTGGAGCATGTCCATCAATTCTGGGTTGAACATGGCTTTGTATGTCTGGCAGAGATCACCTCTGAGTAGGCGGTATGCAACCAAGTGCAGCTGGAGTTTCTTCACTCAAGCTGCATATGGCATCTGTTTGAGGCCAGTAATCCTCTCGGTGAGGTACTTCTGTGGTCTTTCCAGCTGTTGGAGGTGTCTTGTAAGGTACATCCCAAATGGGGTGTTGTACTCTATGATGGGTCTGATGAGTGATGAGTAGAGGGGTACAATAACCTCTTTTGTTCTAGATGCAAACCCTTTAGTGATTAGGTGGGCCACATAGAAGGATTTTATAACCACTTTGGCAGTGTAATTATCAAAGGAGAGATTACTATCCACTTGGGTTCCCAGATCCCTTATTACATCTTCCGTATTTAGGGGACTACCATCTATGTGGTAGTTCGTGGGTACTTTGTTTTTTCCAAAGGGGATGACTATGCACTTTTTGGCATTTAGCTTGAGGCCATGATTTTGACACCAGGTGTCCATCTCAGTAAGACCCTTTTGGAGGATGTCTTTGTCAGCCGGAGAGTCAATTAAAGTCCCTAGCTTGCAGTGGTCTGTGAACTTGGTCAGCCATAGTCCTCCTGTGCTTGCCTGTACCTCTGAGAAGTATATACCGAATAGGAGGGGTTCCAGGACTGAGCCCTGGGGGATGCCACTTGTAACCGGTTTAGAGTCGGACCTAGATCCTGCAACTCTTACCGTGTGGGTTCTATCCATGAGCCAGTTGGCAACCCATCTCATGATGTAAGGGTTTATGTTCAGGCTAGTGAGCTTGTCTATAATACCAAAATGGGGAATGGTGTTGAAGGCCCTTGCGAGGTCTACATAGGCTGTGTGGACCACCTTTCTCTCATCTACAGCCTTGGTAACTGTCTCAAAGAAGTCCACTAGGTTTAGTAGGCATGATCTGCCCTTGACAAAACGGAACTGGGTAGGGTCCAGTGTTTGGAGGTTCCCAATGTCTCTGTTAATGAGTTCCATGATGATGTGCTCCATAGCCTTGCAGACCAGGCTAGTCAGGGTTATAGGGAGATAGTTCCCGGGTCTGTTGTGGTTCCGCCTTTTTGGAGTGGGATAACCATTGCTGTGTGCCACTCTGTGGGCATGTAGCCTGTGGAGAGGCTGAGTTTGAACAGTGTGTTTAGGTAAGGGGTTAGTTCATTTTGGAGCTCGTGTAAGATGCAGCCTGGGACACTGTCCAGTCCCAATAATGCTGTGTTTTTGGCTTTGGAAAGGTCTGTTTTAACCTGTGTGTCTGTGATTTCAGGGGGTCTACATTCTTCTGGTATAGTTATGGGCCCTTTTGGGGGTGAGAGGGGGGTGAAGTTTGCACTGAGCCTATTTGCCAGGATGTTGGCAATATCAGTCGGTTCAGTGTATTTTGTGCCATTCTGCACTAACTCAGAGCAGATCTGAGAGTTGCCACTTAGATTCTTGACATAGCTAAAGAATGCCTTGTGGTTATCTTTGGAGTCCTTGGCAATTTTCTTTCAAAGCTAGCCTTGGATGATTTTATGAGGGATCGTAGTTTCTTGCTGATACTGATCAGGGATGACTTCTCTTCTTGGGATTTTACTCTTTTCTGTACTAGTTTCCGCCTTCTATTATATAGTTTGTTTATGGCAGGGTCCACCAGACTGGTTTCCTTTTCTTGGAGGAGTGAGTCCTGGTTTTGCTTGGGATAGCATGATTCATGCATTCTTGTAGGTGCTCGTAGAGTGCATTAGTAAAGGATTCTGCTGTTTGGACAGCGTTATCCTTTAGCATGAGGGCTTTGAAATTTTCCACCTCAGTCTTAACCAACATGACTTTTGAAACATTTTTCATGGTGGTTTCCTTGACCAGGGGTGGGGGCGGAATGTGGATATCCAGACTGATTAGTTTATGGTCAGATCTAACCAGCGAGAGGTTGACCTCCAGTGTGGAACACCGGTCAATGTTGGTGATGACCAGGTCCAATATGTTGTCGCCCCTGGTGCCTGGTGGGGGTGTTGACTAGTTGATCCAAAGCATTTGAGTTTATAAATTCTAGGAAACATTGGGCAAGGGAATTTGTACTTGAGTAGTTCACCCAGCTAATGTTTGGGTAATTGAAATCACCCGATATTAGGGTGTTAGGTAGGACCTTTATATTTTCCAGTGTTTCCAGAAATGTGGAATGGGGGTCCTGGGACATGGTGGGTGATCTGTAGTAAGCTAAAATTTGAATTGCTGTTTTGCCCATTGTTAGTTGCACATGGATAATCTCTGAAGCATTGTGCTGTGCCAATAACCTGGAGGTGTGGGTATCCTTGATGAATATGGATACACCCCCACCTTTTGTATTTCGGTCCAGGTTCTGTGGCTGAAATATATGGTATGAGTTGTAGCCTGGTAGTGCTGGGGTACTCTCTGCAGCCTTAAACCAGGTTTATGTTACTGCACAGATATCGATTTCCTCCATACTGAGGAGTGCCTCGAGTGCGTGCATTTTAGTTTAGACTTCTGGCATACGGAAGTGGGTTTGTCTTTTGAGTCTTGCCTAAAAAATGCACTATGGGGGTGACAAGAGCCTTGGCCAGTATTCAAAAGCCTAAGGGTGACAGGTGCAAGCCATCTCTTGCGAAGCAGCGAGGCTTGTTGAGCATGTCATCCCAGGTGGACAGACACTGGATCCCCTTTGAATGACACCAGAAGCTTAGCCAATTGTTAAAATTGATAATTTTTTCTTTATACTGTGGCATCATTCTTGGTGAGGGCAGGATGCTACTCAGAGTAAAGGTCATACCTGCCTGGGCTACATGATCAGAGAGCTCTTCCATGTCTCTTTTCATGAAGTCCAGGGAGGTACATCTCAGGTCATTCACACCAACATGGACAATGACAGAGTCGTATTTGTACTTGTTCTGGAGTGACCTGAGTGCTTGTGTTATGTGGCAGATCCTGGCACCCAACAGGCAGCTAACAGTAACCTTCTTCTTGCTCAGCCTAGTAAGTGGGACGTCAGTGTGCCTGACTATAGCGTCACCTATTACTAATGTGTTGGGTATGTTATTTTGTCTTAAGGGCTGTGATTGCATGGCACACTGATTTTGTGAATTATGTGTTTCATGGTTTGCGTTGGGGGGTGGAGGTTGCTTGGATGTCTGCTTTGGAGGTCTCTGTTGCTTTTGCAGATTTTTATTTAGAGCCTCTGAGTATGTTTTCATGTATTTATGTGTGTTTTTTGCCGGTGCTGGTTTAATAGGTCTATGTGAGACTGGTGGTGTGATGAAAGTAATTCCCTTCTCCTCTTGACTGTCTGATCCAGTCTTGGGTTGAGAGAGCTTTGCCTCCAGTTTGGCAGTATAATCAAATTTCTTGCATGTATTAAGTGGTAGGAGGAGAGGGTTGTCTGTGTACATGAGGCAGTTGTAACATTGCCTTTAAATGCCCAGATTCACCAGATAGACTGGAGAGTACACCTGAAACTGCCCTTTGGACATGCCTGGATAGGTAAAGTGAACTGTTTTACTGATTGTCTGGTAGGGACGAATAGAGAGCCTTCTCCTTCTGGACAGTATAGTGGGGTCTAGTGCTAGGGTTTATTAGTGCTTGCTATGAGTTTTAAGCAAGTGCTGGGCTGAGAAATGAATGGTTTGAGCACTTAAGCTGAAAGTTTGTCTAGTTTCAAGGAAAAAAATTGAAGAGGTGACTTTGCAGAGTCAGGAATAGCTAAACCCTAGCTAACCGGTGCTGCCCGGCATGCAAAACTGCACAAATGCATTTTTTATAGCATGGAAATGAAAGAGATAGAAATCAGCCCAAAATGGGCAATAAACTACTAATTTCTGGGCTGAATCCACTCCTCCAGGGACAGCTAGGCGACTCAAAGCTCCCCTCTCTCACAGGTGAACAGAGAAACTTCCTTCTACCCAAGTAAGGTATGGCAAACACAGAAACTTGTACTACAGCCCTGAATTCAGCACTAACCTGAAAACTGGACTATACTAGCTTAGAAAGGTGGGAAACAAGTATATATTTTTTTGTTTTGTTTTTTTTTTCAGAAAATAAAGCAGATACAAACAAAAAAAACACTTTAAATGCAAAGAAATGGCTATCGCACTTGAGTGTGTAGCCTTCAACAGTTAAACAGATAATTTGAACACAAAAACGACTTTGTTAAAGTGCAGGCAGTAAAATAAGTACAATATGTAGCAGAAACAAGCTAAAATCAGCGTTTTAGGTGGAATTAGTTAAAGACAGCAATTAGTCATTAACTATTAATCAGTAAGTCTAACATATGAGACAAATTTTAAACATTTTCTGTTTTTGGGGGGAGGGGAAGATATACTACCTGGTGGCTGTAGTAACCATTAGTTTAGAAATGGTTAGATGGTACCTACATCTTTGATCCAGCAGGTTAGAAAGACTTAGATGTATAATAAAATAAACCAAGACCTCCTTCATAGCCAAAAGTCTCAAATGCATAAACAATGATACTCTGAATTGATCACAAGGGCAGAGCAGCCAATTCTTTTAAAAAATACTTATAAAAAATAATAAACTTTTTTTTTAAAGAACTGGTTGCTGGAATTGGTTGGTCTGTCCTTGAGGTGATCGGTTCAAAGTACTGTAGTTGGTGCTATTGGGACTTTTCTGTAAGCAGGAGGTCTTGGTTTATGTTTTTTTTCCCCCTACATTCTTACCATTTCCTTTGGTTATTAGCTGTATATTTCTCAGCTGTCTGGATCTTTTTGTATTCATAGCTGTGGGTATCACCTTCTTTATACTCTTTAGTGAAATGGCTTAGGAAAGGCAATCTTGTTTCCATTGTTTGAAGTGATGTTACTTTTCATTTCAAATAAATGCTGCTTGTTTTTTTTTTGTTGTTTTGTTTTGTTTTTTTTTCTTTCTGGGTTGGAGGATTTAAACAAGCCTAAATGAGGAGCATGCTTCTCACTACAGCCAGCATATGGCTGAGCTGCACTGTGGTGAATCATTTGTAGTAAAATACATGCAGCTTTAATTATTCTTATGACAGAATAAGAAAATACATTCACAAACTGAGACTTAAAAATAATCCTTCCACAGCAGAGAAATGGAGAAGAACATAAATAATGTTAACAGATTCATATTAAAAATATTCCAACTTACTCTTCCAACAGGATGTAATGCAAAACTGGGCAGTTAAATATTAACTGTTTTCAGTAAATTCTGAAATATCATATCCTGGAAGTTCAGAGGCAGACCCACTGCAACCATTCTCCCATGAGAGAATGGCAACAGAAATTTTGAAGTCTCACTAAATTATCATAAATAAAGACAGACAAAAGGTCTGCATTGGTCATCTTGAAACCATGATGATTATGTTGCTGAAGTCAATAAAAATCCTTCTAATCAGACCTATTATAGACTGCCTTACCTTATGGTGAATTTATACATCTTTATAGACTATGCAGCGATGAACAAGATTTTTTAAGGGAGATAGGTTATACTTTTGAGATGTTCAGAAAGCGTGGTTATGGTGAAGATATAATTGCTAAGACATGGTCTAGATTTAATAAAGAATATATAGGAAACAACAATAGAAAATGGAAGGGAGTTTCCAAATTAAATAACAATACTGAATCTGGTTTTGAAAAATATTTTGTAACCACATATAGTGGATTTAGCAATAGGCTTTATGAGATAGTACAAACACAGTGGCAACTGTTATCAAATTTAAAGGATGGAAGTTCATGGATGCCCAATAAACTTGTTACTACATATAGAGTGGGTAAGAATATTAAGAGCTGTTTGGTAAACTCTAGGTTCTGCAGACCCAAGGAGGTCTTATATGAGTCACTAAGAATAAAAGAGAGTAGGATGTGACAAATGTAAGGCATGCAAATTTATTGTGCCTTATTTTGGACTCTTAAATGGTCGAAGATTTGAAGTTTGTGGGCATTATAGGTGTGACACTGAGGGCAATATTTATGCCCTCAGATGTCCCTGCAATATGTTTTATGTGGGTGAGTCCAAAAGGGCTTTTAAAATAAGGTTATCAGAACATGTTTGTGATATATTAAATAAAAAGCAACAGAGTTCAGTGGCACAATATTTTTTGCAAGTACAGGGTAGTTCTGTTCATGGTTTACAAGCTACAATTTTAGAAAAAGTAGAGTGTGTGTGTTTTTTTTGGGGGGGGTGTCAGCAAGAATAGGCTTCTTTATAAAGAAGCAGTGTATATATTAAAGTTTTATACTTTGTTTCCAAAGGGTATGAATGTTGATTTTAATTGGCATGTCTTACTTTAAATATTTTTTAAGTGTTTGATGGTATTACCTGATGACTTTATTCTTTAATTGTTTATTTAGCAGTGTATATAAACCAAGTGTGTGATATGAAGTAACTGTGTACTCCAAGAAGGCAGTGTATGCCGAGACGTCAGAGAGGAATAAATTTTATTCATTGGGTTCCTGGTCTGTGTTCTTCATTGTATTTGCTTTGCTGCTTTGCTGTTGTTTTTGCTGCTGTGGGATTATGGCCAGTGATCCCAATGTGGATCTGCCTAGGATTTTTAGAAATTCTACTATGGACACTTCTCAACGTTTGCTGGATAATTATGTTACACACCCTCCTGAACCTAGTAACAACTACAATCTGGACTTGCTGGTAATAGTAATAGCAGAATAACAGAAAACCAGTCCACTGTGTGGGACAGATGGGAAGCTGAAAGGAACCACAGGTTATTTAATCTGTTTTCAACTATTGGCAGAAGGTATGACAATGCTGTGAATCCAGAATTTAAAAATATGTGTGATAAACTTGAGAAACTAATGAGAAAAGAAACTGCTGTTTTTTTAATATTCAGAGCCTGACTAAGTACTTAGAACTTGATATAATTCCTAGAGTTCTTAGAGCTTATAAAGACCCTGCTACGCCATTTGATTTATAGAATGAAAATGCCAAGTCGTTTTATAAGCGCTGGGTGCAGCAGCACATAAATGCACATTAGAGTGGATCTCTATCCTTGTTGAGAGAGATAGAGTGAAACAAACAGAGCTACGAACTGAAATTAACAGCATATGCAGCAAATTAGTCTGTACTTCTGGCTCTGAATCTGTAGACAAGCTGCTTATAGACATTAACTTGAAATTAAAATAATTTGATGAAGAAATTTTGCAGAGAAAAAAGAAAAGGTTAGTCAGAGATACCCGGGACTGTGGCAATGGTACTGCCTATGGGGGAAGAATCAATCGGAAAGCCAATAGATGTCATGTGAGGTTTCAAGGACGTGAACGAGGTGAGGAACGGTGTTCCTATTCTTCTGTTGGTACTACTTATAATACATCAACAGAGGAAGATGAACCACATGAAGGGGATGAATATCCAGAACTGCCAAGGACGCAAAAACCTACAGAATTTCGTCAGACTTTTCGGAATGGGCCGAATGGCAGAATTGAAGAACCACCAAACAGAAAGAGGCAGAGAGAGAACCAGTTTCCAAACCAAGGGCATTCTAATCCTCCCCAAAAGAATCACTACAAACGAACCAAGTGGTGAGAATGTTGGCTATGTTGTCAATTTGTCCGGGTATACATTTTCAAGCATTGAACTTTCTGTATTGAACTGTGGTTTGAAGTTTGTTCCCGCTGTTGTTCCTAAGCTATATGAAGTGAAAAAAGACATTTTTGGACTGGTTAGGAAATTACAATTGAAATGCATGTTTAATACTGCAAATAGTACTAAACAAAATGAATGTATTAATGCCAGTGATTCTAGTATGGAAGAGAATTATTTTTCTTGTATTTCTGATGATGATTACAATGCATACAGCTTATTTGATACTAGCTGTGTCAAAACACACAGCAGTTATGTTCCAGTTTTTTTGATGCTGACATTAGTTATTTTCATAAAACAGTAGATTTTTTGCTGAAACTGAATTAAATATGTTTTTAAATCAAAAACAGAATATTGTTTACAATTTAACTAGAGAAGAGTGGTCAGCATTATTAAATATGACTAAAAATGAACTGCTGCTTTTTAAATCTGCTGACAAGGGAAACAAACTACTTGTGATGCATATATCCCAGTATTTGAAGATGTGCCATGAACACTTGGATGACAATTCAGTTTATTCAAAGGTAGATCCAAGTCAGTATTTGGGAGCCTTAGTTGAATTCAAATCTTTACTTAATAAAGGCGTCAGGTTAAGTTACTTAACTGCTGATGATGTTCAGAAAAAGCTAACTATGAACAGTCATAGTATTGCCACATTCTACTGTTTACCTAAAATTCCCAAAAATATACAGGCCCCTCTGGGGCGCCCTATTGTTTCAGGTAGAAATTATTTTACTTACAATCTAGGACAATTGCTGCATTTCCTGTTGCTACCCAAGGTAGTTTTATTACCTGCTTATGTTAAAGATATTTTTTTATTTTTTAAGTAAGTTAAGGACAGTACAATGGACTAATAAGATCTATTGGGTCACTCTAGATGTGAAAAGTTTATATACTAACATTAAACACTGACATGGCCTTGAGGCAATCAGATTTTTCATGGGTGAGTCACCCACTACAGAATATATGAAAAGCCACAATGAGGCTACTCCCTCCACGTGGTAGCTAGCTCCAAGATGGTCCGTTTGGTGGGTATTATATATCCCCTTTCTTGTAGCTGCTGGTATGCAAGCACTACATATGTATCCCAGGTACTTCCTTAAATAAAAACAATTTTTTAATTCTGTTCAGTTAAAAATGACAAATTGCCTACTTCAAAGTACTGGTTCAAACACTAATAACACTTTCCTCGGAGCAAATTTCTTGTTATAGTAACTTGGCTCAGTATGATAAGAAATTACTCATTCATTGGAAGTCACTTCCAGCTACCTTTCTTCATTGAATGCAAACCTCCATTCACTGACAACTATATGCTCCGCTTCCTCAGTAGGTACTTCCAAAGTTCTAAGTCAATAAATTGCTTGTATGCAAAGCACTGGAGCAAATTGCAAAAAGTTCCTTACTTGGAAGCCAACCTGTAACCTGCATACAGCCTGTGTGTAAAGTGGGGGGGGGGTGAACAAGTCCCAAAGCTCTTCCTTCTTCTAAAGCCAATTGGTTCCAATAGGCATCCTGTGTTCAAGGTCACCGGAATGAATTTCCAAAGTCTAAGACCAACTTCAAATCGGCGTGCTTCCTGTGCACTTAAACAAATTCCAGGATAAATAATTCTTCCTTCCTCTGAAGCCAACTGGAATCAGCAAACTGCCTGTTGGCAAAGACTCTGGAGCAGGTTCAAAAATATAGCATATAGTTGTCAGTGAATGGAGGTTTGCATTCAATGAAGAAAGGTAGCTGGAAGTGACTTCCAATGAATGAGTAATTTCTTATCATACTGAGCCAAGTTACTATAACAAGAAATTTGCTCCGAGGAAAGTGTTATTAATGTTTGAACCAGTACTTTGAAGTAGGCAATTTGTCGTTTTTAACTGAACAGAATTAAAAAAATTTTTTATTTAAGGAAGGACCAGGGATACATATGTAGTGCTTACATACCAGCAACTACAAGAAAGGGGATATATAATACCCACCAAACAGATCATCTTGGAGCTAGCAACCACGTAGAGGGAGTAGCCTTATTGTGGCTTTTCATTTTCATATGGTGAAGGCATACTCCCTAGGCTAGAGCTTGTTTACTTTATCTTTTTACTACAGAATATATTGTAGATTTAGTACATTTTTGCTTGAAGAATAATTATTTTGAGTTTGATAGCCAAGTTTATCATTAGAAATGTGGAACAGCTATGGGGCGGCTTTTGCCCCCACATATGCTAATTTAACTGTGTGCTTGTTTGAAGTTGAATATGTTTATAGGAAAAGTTTTTTGCCAATATGTTAAATGTTATTTTAGATTTATTGATGATTTAATTTTTTTATGTGAAGGAGGGGAACAGGAAGTGCAGATTTGTTTTGATAAATTACAATTAAACAGATTTAATTTTACATTTGATGGCATCCAAATAGGGAAGAAGCTGTCCTTTTTGGATGCAGATTTGTTACTTAAGGAAGATGGAACACATTCTACAAAAGTACATAGGACATTTCAGGGGGATATATATTATTTGAAAGCAACAAGCTGTAGGGCATACGATTGATGCCTTACCTTATGGTGAATGTATACGTCTTTATAGACTATGCAGTGATGAACAAGATTTTTAAGGGAGATAGATTATACTTTTGAGATGTTCAGAAAGCGTGGTTATGGTGAAGATATAATTGCTAAGGCATGGTCTAGATTTAATAAAGAATATATAGGAAGCAACAATAGAAAATGGAAGGGAGTTTCCAAATTAAATAACAATACTGAATCTGGTTGTGAAATGTATTTTGTAACCACATATAGTGGATTTAGCAATAGGCTTTATGAGATAGTACAAACACAGTGGCAACTGTTATCAAATTTAAAGGTTGGAAGTTCATGGATGCCCAATAAACTTGTTGCTTCATATAGAGTAGGTAGGACTATTAAGAGCTTTTTGGTTAAATCTAGGTTCTGCAGACCCAAGGAGGTCTTAAATGAGTCACTAAGAATAAAAGGGACAGTAGGCTGTGGCAAATGTAAGGCATGAACATTTATTGTGCCTTATTTTTGGACTCTTAAATGGTCGAAGATTTGAAGTTTGTGGGCATTATAGGTGTGACACTGAGGGCATTATTTATGCCCTCAGATGTCCCTGCAATAAGTTTTATGTGGGTGAGTCCAAAAGGGCTTTTAAAATAAGGTTATTAGAACATGTTCATGATATATTTATTTTATTTTATTTTATTTTACATTTTTTGACCGGGCTAGTCCAACTGGATATATGTCCATTTTCAGTAGAGGCCTGGAGAGAAAAGCTCCATAAGTTAAACATCCAAGTACATAAGGACAATGATATTTACAAAGGACATTTGAACTATTAATTAGACAGTCACACAAAGCATGTCAAAAAAGAGAAATGCAAATAATGTTCTTTATAAGCAATACCAGAACACACACATACTATAAGAAAAAAGAAAAAAAATTAGACACAAGTCCTAAAAAAAGTAGGCTAGTTAGTTGATAAGACAGACACTATATACATAGGTATATGCTCTCAATAAGATAAGTGATAGAAAATGATGTTTTAATGGGAAGGGGAAGTTGTTTAATCTCGGTTAACACAGGGGCATATATTAAATAAAAAGGAACAAAGTTCAGTGGCACAACATTTTTTGCAAGCACATGGTAGTTCTGTTCATGGTTTACAAGCTACAAATTTAGAAAAAGTAGAGTGTGTTTTTTTTGGGGGGGGGGTGTCAGCAAGATTAAACTTCTTTATAAAGAAGCAGTGTATATATTAAAGTTTGATACTTTGTTTCTAAAGGGTATGAATGTTGATTTTAATTGGCATGTATTACTTTAAATATTTTTTAAGTGTTTGATAGTATTACCTGATGACTTTATTGTTTAATTGCTTATTTAGCAGTGTATATAAGCCAAGTGTGTGATGTGAAGTAACTGTGTACTCCAAGAAGGCAGTGCATGCCGAGACGTCAGAGAGGAATACATTTTATTCATTGGATTCCTGGTCTTTGTTCTTCGTTGTATTTCCTGTATTTGCTTTGTTGCTTTGCTGTTGTTTTTGCTATTATAGACTGCTACCTGGTGATCCAACAAAATAGTGCACAAAAGAATTTAGGGACTTTAAAAAAGTCTTCTCAGATCACATTCAGAGTAAGATAACTGACCTTATTTTCCACTCAGCCTAAGCCAGAAACCTTCTATCTCTCCATCCATCCATCCATCCATCCACTTGGGGATGGGTTGTCACTTCAACAGTGATAATCATCTGGTTCAAGGTTTACACCTCCAGGTGGCTAGCCCTGCCACATTTGTTCTTCCACACCACACACTTACACACACACACACACTCTCACCTATGGTTAATTTAGATTGTCCAAAACACATAAGCAAGCTAGCAAAGGTTGAGCAATACTAGCATGAAAAGAAACCCTCCAGAGGTGTTCTGTGAGGTTGAGGAGAAGATTCTGAATTGTTCTTTAAAAGGAATTAGTGTAACCCTGTCACAAGGGACCATCTACTCATACAGGAATAGATATATCCTGTGAGGTTATTGTACTGTACCTGCAGCCACAATGGATGTTTTATCACTCTATGAAAATATCCCCCACAGGGATAGCTTTCTCATCTCTCTTAAGTGCTTTTAGTAGTAATCAGATCATCATCACATTACCCCTGATGCAGCTGCACAGCTTACAGTATTGGTTTTAACACATAACCATATAAAAAGCATGTGACTTATGCCTGTTCAGTTCAGGTTGTATGTGAACAGTGAAAACAAGACTTTTAACGTTAGTACTTTCATTCTTTAAACTTAAAAATGAACTTCACCAGACATGATACAATTGACCACCTTGTTTAACAACTTTGAATTAAAATAAGCATGTGATCCAAACCCTGTGGGTAGGAGGTTGGAATAATGGTTAAGATGTTTATTTTACAGACACAAAGTGCAGGGTTTGATTTTCATAAGGGTTAATTGGCTAGGCTTAAAATTGCCCACACAACAGTTATCCAGGCTTAAAATTCCCCACAAGACACCTAGCCTAATACTAATCTATGAACCTATGCAATGTTTTATTAAAATAATGAAACCTACTATTTTCAATAAGTTTAAGGAAACAGTGTGCCTTTCTCTTTAAAACATCATATTTCTATTTTACCTTCCTTCTTCTTAAGAGAGATGTGATACTTAAAATCTCAGTCAAGCCTACATGTTCATCCACTGCAAGTAACATCTACCATTTAAGTTTTCTTACTTTAAACCAGCAATAATGACCAACACCTGCTTCATGAAGCAACTAAACTTATTTTATTTCCTTTTATAATTTTTTACATGAGCATTAAATTAAAGACCCATATCTTAACAAGTTAGAAATGATTGCCATTCTTAAACCTTACTCATATCCCAATTTAATTGCTAATTATTGAGTATTATCTATTAAAAATACAGATGTTAAAATTGCATCCTAAATCCTTGCAAACGGATTGACAAATTGGAAACTTAATTGTTTCACTGTTTTGGTCAATTTTCACATCAGCATATAGAATTCAGGACAATACACTTGCCCATAAATGTGGTCCTAGTATTCTAGGTGATTGTAAAGAGATTAAATCCTCTTTTGGCAAGGTATACCTCAAAAGTATTTAATAGGGTATATGAGATTAAAGCCCCTTTTGGCAAGGTATACCTCAAAAGTATTTAATAGGGTATATGAGATTAAAGCCCCTTTTGGCAAGGTATACCTCAAAAGTATTTAAGAGGTATATATAAACTACTTGTGCAAAGTTTATTTTTAAAATGACATTGTGATGTCCCCCTCTGGGCCAGTAATCAAGGAGCCTGAATCCTCACTACTGACACTGGTAAGGGACGTTCACTTGGAACAAAGATAGATACACAGTATTTGCAAATGCAGCCCACTAAATCAAGCACAGTTTCCCTTAAAAGCACACAGGGAACACACTCAGCCTGGGGTCTGGGTTTCCCTTTCTCTCTCTCTCCAGGCCCCCATTAAGACTTCACACTGGCACAGCTGTAGATTTGAGACCTCAGCCAAGTGTCCAAGCAAAGTCTTCCAACATCCTCTCTGTAAAACCAGTGTTCTGTGTCCCTGCTCCAAGTAGCTGACATACACATTATTTGAGATTTCATTTGTATACACACACACACGCACACACACACACACACACACACACACACACACACACACACACACACACACACACACACACACACACACACACACACAAAACACACCTAAGATAGGCTGGCACACACTTACTCACTCAGCTACCCTTTCCCCAGACTATAAGATAGTTACTGCCACCAGACACTCCAAAGCCAGCTACTCTAAGGCTCTTGAAAGCGTACCCAATTATACTGAGTGAGATTAATATTAATACAACTTGTATTTTTTGACCAATGCAGCAAGGCTCTCAGGAGTAGCCACAGTGTCACCAAATAAATATAAGTATTCTCAAAGGATAAATGTTCTTTAAAGGACCAGCCACAATGAGAATTTTAAATATATTTAATAATAAATAATAAAATAATATGAAAGTACTAAATATCTATTTACAATAAACGCCATAGTTTTGATCACAGGGACATTAAAATAACACAGATGAATAGAATCACACAGATACAGGAAAAAACAGTACTTAACTAATCTCACTATATTCTCCTGACTGATCTAAATAATTACTACTCCCTGGTTACTTAGTAAAGTAAAGCAAGATGAAGTAAGTGAGTGATCCTTCTATGTCAGATTACAAAAACAGACTACTCTGAGACTTCTGTCTCATCTGGTATTAAATCATCATTTTAGTTCTGGATTACAGAATGACATCACATATATCTAGTCATCTGACTCTGGTTCCCATACTACCCCCATTCCTAGCAACTGAAACAGAATGTAGCACATATGTGTCAATAATACACACACACACACACACACACATAGAGTTTTGCTAAGATATGTTGCAGCTTCTGGAAGTCATAAACCAATTTCAAATTTCCACCTTTCCAGAGTAGCAGTTAGTCCATCCCCAAGGACAATACAGAAGGCTTCCTAGTACAGACTTTTTGTGTCTGGCTGCATTAAGACCTATGAGATAAAATCTTTATGGCTTATACCAAATAATATAATTTCAAACTATTTTTCAAAGTTAGCTGTACTGAGATTAACCTCTTCTCTTCCAGTATCCTCTGTTACAATGTATTCATTTCAATAGTTACCATACAGTCTAACATACACGTATACTTCTTTTTCTGTCCAGCAGGACCCACAGTTGGTACATTTTTTAGCACAAGCAACTTTACAAATACATTTTCAATACAAACACCTGTATAAATCAGTTTGATATATAAATGACATATAATTCTCTGCACAACTCCACCTGCCTATGCTGGCATATGTTACACATTCACTGCCCTACTTCTTCTGGCATTGCCTGCTATACCTCACATTGTCACATCTCTCCTCCTTTGATGACTCAAGCTATTTTTTTCCAGTGACCCTGGATAAATGCAGCTTGAAAAAAATGAGCCTGTCTGGGAATACATTAACCCCATACCCTGTTTTGAGAACCCATCTGCATTGGCATTGCTGACTCCACTACAGTGCTGTGTTGTCATATCATATGCCTGCAACCCTAGGCTTTACCTTAATAACTTGGTATTTTGCTGGCAAGCTCGATGTACCCATAGATCTCCCTCAAACTCCTCCTGCCACTCACTATAAATAATCAGCACCAGGGCCTCCCTACCATGGTATGGCTTCATCTTGTTAACATGGAACACTTTTTGCCCCTGCCTCCTGCCTAGCAGCTTTACCATGCAGTTAACATCACTAATCTTAATTACCACTTTGAAGGGTCCCTCAAAGCTGCCTGCAGCTTATTTTGTCTGACATTAATGAGAGCCATAACCTGCTGTCCCACAGCATGTCTCGGGCTTGAGCATTCCTGTCATACCAGACTTTTTTCTGCTGTTGGGCTCCATCTAGGCTCTCCTAGGCCCAGCCCATGAGTTCCCTAAGCCTCATCCAGAGATTTAGGACATATGCCACAACACACTACTTTTGGGATTTGCACTCACCTTCCCCCTCATCATGAATCAAATCTAAAGGCTCTCTCACACTATGCCCATACAGCAACTCAAAGGGTACAAAACCTGTGGATTTCTGTGGTAGCTCTCTGTATGCAAACACAGATGGGGCAAATATTTGTCCCACTCTCTTAAATTGGTATGCAAATGTCTGTAGTATGGTCTTTAGTGTAGAGTTTAACCTCTCCATAAGACAATTAATCTGGGGGTGGTAGGGGGTGGTCTTTGTCAGTATTTCTCTTGGGAAACCTACTCTTCTGAAAATCTCTAACAAAGCATTTTCCACCTTCTCTACCTCAATGGAGGACAGAACCACTGCCTCAGGGTATCTAGTAGCATAATCTACTACCACCAGGATATACGTCTTCCTTGTAGAACCTGGAGTACTTAAAAGCCCTACAATATCCATAGCTACTCTCTGAAATGGCTCCTTAATCACAAGCAAAGGTATCAAAGGAGTTTTGATCTTGTCTCCTGTCTTACCTACTATTTGACACTAATCACAGGTCCTGCAGTTCCCTGTTACATCCCTTGTAATCCCAGGCCAATAAACATTCTGTATAATACATCTCTTGGTATGCTTTATGCCTATATGACCTGCAAAAGGAATGTCATGGGCTATGGTTAGAAGTGACAGATGGTAGGGTTTGGGCACTACCAACTGCTGTATTACCTCACCCTCTAGCCCTCCCTCAGGGATCCACTCTCTATACAGTAACCCTTTGTTCCAGTATACAGACTCCCCTTTTCCATGAGAATCAGGCACCTCTTTAGCTGCCTCCCTCAAACCTTATAATGCAAGGTCCAAGAGATGAGCCTGTCTCATCTCTATCTTTGTGATCCTTCCCAGCTCCCTTTCCACAGGAAGTCTGGTATCCTTTGACAGCAGTGCCTCATTGTCAACCTGGGTACTAACACTCACCTCTGCCCATTGCTGTAACTCTGTCCAAGGGAACTTCAGTACCTACCAGCAGCTGTCTCACCTTCAGGTTCATTGCTACAGGGTAGCTCCCTCCCTGAAATAGCCACCTCACCAGCCCTGGCTTCAGGTATGGGGTCTGTATGGGTCTCCCCCAAGCTACCAGACCTACATGCCTTTCACCAAGCCTGACTGCATGTAACTGCATGCACACAAGGTACTGCATTATCAAAATCATTCTTTATTTATCAAGACATCTGCAGGGATATCCTGAAACACATCTACTTGCTTGCTTCCTTTTCCACCCTCTCAGTCAAGGTGAACCCTGGACAAAGACATTTGGAATGGGTCCCTTCTAAAGGTCTGACTGCAGTGGACAGCACAAACAATTACTGCTCTTCTTTAACCATTGCAAGATCTGCAATGGTTATGTCAGTGGCTATGTCTCTCCTAGCAGTGGCCTGTTTTCCATCCACTAAAATAGGATATAAACTCTGGTGATAGTTTGGTACCCCTGTTCTTTCCAGACAACTTACCTCTGACATACTGTTATTCCCACTTGCTGGCTCCCCACCTTTTGTTCCCTCTTTGCTTCCGTGGACAGCTATATGATATATGGCACCACTGGTTACATTTAAAACATCTAACCCTTGATCTTGGCCATGTACCTGAACAAGGGGCTTCCTCTGTTACTACTGGATGCTGTTGGGGTGATTTAGGCTGCTCACAATGAGTTTCCTTATATCCATGTTCATCACTGGGTATCCTATTCTTGTTCAGTGATGCCCCACTTGCTAAGTAGAGATTCCCTTTTTTACTCAGCTCATCTGCAGAGTTACACTCCCGGTCTGCCAACCAGATTCTCATGTCCTCACGTAAAATGCTAAGGACTTGTTCCCTCACCAAAGGGCCTGCCAGACCTACAAATGTGGTGACCTGACACTCACTCCTCACCTATGAAAATCAGTGCTTAACTCAGTCATATAATCACATACACTTTCATCTGCTTGCATCTGTGCTTATGAAACATTTTCTGTAAGCTTAAGGTGTTTACTTTATCATAGTTTAAATAATCAATATCAGAAAATTTAGAAACATCAATTACAGCTTTATCATAGAGTAAGGGAGTCAGGAACTGTACCCAGAGCCCTTGTTCAGCATTATACTGTTTACATATTCTTTCAAATATATGAATAAAACTATCACAATTGCCACCCTCTGTAAACTGTGGAATAAATTTACTGACCTTCAATGCTTCTGAGGTTTGGTTATTCCATTCCTCATTACCTCCATGTTCCTTTTGAAGAATTAGCATATCCCTCTCATGTTGATGGTGCTTCTCATTTTCTTTGGCCTTCAAATGCTGCAGTCTCTCTGCTGAATCTAATTCCAAACATTTGGCCTTCAGTTCAAGACTCTTTAACTGCAGATGGATTTTTAAGTCCTCTGAGGAAGAGGTGAACTGTTCTGTTTCTGAGGGCTGCAAATTCCCATCACCAGACTAGTTATCCTCCTGGTTGTTGGTCTGAGCTGTGACTAAGGCTGAAATAATTTCCTCTTTACGCAGGTTGGCATGCACAAGTCCTTTGGCTTCACACACTTTGACCAACTGGTTCTTTTCCAGCTCACCATAATCCTCTGCTGACATGTTTTCCTTGACTAAATAAACTAACAAAAATAAATAAAACTGTTGTGAAAATGAAACTCTGTATGTTTACCTTGTGGCTGCTGAGAGTACACAGACCTTTAGTGACAACTGCCTACAGGATACAGAAGTTCAATTTATATCCCACCACTGCCACCAATATGTCACATCACCCCCTCTGGGCCAGTAATCAAGGAGCCTGAATCCTCACCATTGACACCAGTGAGGGACATTTACTTGGAACAAAGATAGATACAATGCAGTATTTCTAGATGCAGTTGTCTGCATCAAGCATGATTTTCCTTAAGAGCATACAAGGAATACACTCAGCCCAGGGTCTGGGTTTCCCCTCTCTCTCTCTCTCTCTCTCTCTAGGCCTCCAATAAGACTCTCCACTGGTACAACTGTACAGTTGAGTCCTCAACCAGGTATCCAAGCAAAGTTCTCCAACACACTTTCTGTGAAACCAGTGCTGTGTCGCTGCTCCAAGTAGATGACACACACAGTCTTTGAGATTTGATTTATGCACACACACACGAGCATGCATGCACGCACACACACACACACACACACACACACACACACACACACACACACACATGCACATGCACAGAAACACACACACATACATATACACATACCTGGGAAAGGCTGGCACAGATATACTCACTCTGTTACCCTTTGCCCAGACTACAAATTAGTTACTGCTACCAGACATTCCAAACCCAGCTACTCTAAGGCTTTTACAAGGGTACCTAATTATACTGAGTGAAATTAATAGTAACACAAATGGTAGTGTTTGACCAATGCGGCAAGGCTCTCAGGAGTGGCCATAGAGTGTCACCAAATAAATATAAGTATTCACAAAGGTTAAAATATTCTCTAAAGGACCAGCCACAATGAAAAGTTTAAATATATTTAATAATGAGTAATAAAAAATGAAAATACTAAATATCTAGTTACAATAAACACTAGAGTTTCAATCACAGCAAATATTAAAATAACAGCGATGAATAGATTCACACAGATACAGAAAACAGTGCTTAACTAATCTCACTATATTTTTCTGACTGATCTAAAGAATGACTATTCCCTGGTTACTTAGTAAAGCAAGGCAAGATGAAGTAGGTGAGTGATCCTTCTATGTCAGGTTCCAAAAAACAGACTGCTGTCTCATCTGGTATTAAAACATCATTTTTAGTCCTGGTTTACGGAATGGCATCACATACATCTGGTCATCTGAGTCAGGTTCCCATACTACCTCCTTTCCTAGCAACTAAACCAGAATCTAGCACATATTTCAATAATACACACATAAAGCTTTGCTAATATCTGTTGCAGCTTCTGGAAGTCATAAAACAATTTCAAACTTCCACCCTTCCAAAGTAGCAATTAGTTCACCCCCAAGGACAATATAGAAGGCATCCTAGTGCAGACTTTTTGTCTCTGGCTGCATTGAGACATGTGAGATGCAATCTTAATGGCTTATACCAATTAATTTAATTTCAAACTATTTTTCAGAGTTAGCTGGACTGAGATTAACCTCTTCTCTTCCTGTATTCTTTGTTACAATGTATTCATTTCAATAGTTACCATACAGTCTGACATAGAGGTATACTTCTTTTTCTGTCCAGCAGGGCCCACTATTTGTACATTTTTTGCCACAAACAACTTTACAAATATATTTTCAACACAAGCACCTGTACAAATCAGTTTGATGTACAAATGACATATAATTCTCTGCAAAACTCCAGCTAGCTATGCTGGCATATATTACACATCCACTGCCCTATGTCTCCTTGCATAGTTGGCAATACCTCATATCATCACAGACACTATCACTTTTTTAATAAAAGCTGTTGAAAAACTTTGATGTCCTTCATGAACCTATATGTTAATTGGTTCTTATTTAATAACAGCAACCTAGACACAAGTAGAACCAGCTGAGTAGGAACAGGAATGGTAAGGCAGAGTGTGCTTGTCTATCTCAGGGAAGAACTGGGAATGTGTGTCCTGGAGTGTGCACTTCCCCAACAGTCCCTGGTGGAGATGGAAATGGATGGAGTCATCTGCCTGCAATGCAAGTTGTGCTATGAGGATAACATCTGTCATGGCAGTGTTGAACCATCACATTGTCTGATCGGATGCCCAATCCTTGCGACTTTGCAGACTGATACTTTGTTGTCACCCTAAGAAAGAACAAATGTATGATGGTGGCCTCAGTGGTGGCTTCAGTGGTAGCTTGATGGTTACCAGACACAAAAGAGAAAAAAAATCAAAACAATATCCATAAAAGTAGGTCCTTATCACAGTTGTCCACTATCTCTTATTTCATACTTTCAACTCAGTTTTGTTATACATGCGTCAATAGGGATATTCCAGGTATAAAAAGTAAAAGCTTTTATATGACACTCAAAGCCTTTTTAGATTATATTCTAGTCTGCTTAACACAGCCACCTAAATCTAGTCAAACCTTATTAACATACTTTCATTTATAAGGTCCCAAACAATAAACACAGCATGAATGAAACTTTAATATTTACTGTAACTCCTAATGGCCATGATAAGAGTCTTAATAGGTGGTATATGAAAGTCCCAGATACTTAGGTACTAAGTACTCTCAAAAATACTTGAAAATGTATCCACATTCAATTCTTATATACTTTAAATAAAAATAATTTCACCCAAATCCAGTTTGGCTTTAGACCATACCAGAAAAGTAAACAAGCCTTACTCATTACTCACCTTTATCAATTAAATTTGCAAAAAAAACAGTGACCTCAATATTTCCAGACTTGTCAAAGCACTTGACACCATTTCACACCCAGTGTTCATACAAAGATTTTTGTACATAGCCTTTTCTAAAAATACAAATGGTTTAGGAATTTTCTATCTCCATATCTGTTAACTTATTTGTATACCCCTGTGATATCTTATCAAGTATACCATATATAATAGTAGACATGCACCAGTGTTATACATTAGACACTAACTCTCAAATATATTTATAGAAAATATGCATACTATCTCAAATTTAGCTTATGAATGACTTAACTTTAAAAACCTACAAGTTTTTCCAGTACAAAAAGGTTATGTCCAAGTAAGCACCCATTAAATCCAAACAAAAGCAATTGTATTTACCAGCTCACTCCCTTCCAATTCAGTGCATAATTTTACCATTCTGAATAGCATCACTCTAGTTTATCAAAACTCTTGCACATAAATATAGATTAAAAAACTGAAATTCAACCAACATATTACAAATTCTTCAAAAACAATCCAAAAACTCAGGATACTCTATAAAGCTAAAACAGTACCTTAGAATACAATGAAGAATCACTATTCCCCTTACTTTCCCACGTCAAACATTCCTATAGCATCCTCTATATGCAACAATCTACAGTTAAGCCATGCATCTGTACTGGAACAAACCTATAATAAAATTGTTAAATTTGCAGAAATCCTTACAAAAATTCCACACTTCCAGGTCTTATAAACTGTAAACTAGATGGAGCTACAAAACACCATGGTGTTGTCATAGGTGAGAAAAACCCACAACATCAAATATCATATATCATATATTGGTTGTAATCCAGAAAAGTGAAAAGTCATACTTGTGAATGTTGCCTAGTGATTAAAAAGCTAATGCAAAGACCTTAGTTTTAATGTGTGCAGTTTTCAGTCATTTTACATTGGCTCTGAAATTTTCATTCTTTTGTGATTCGCTTTTTTGATGGTTCAGTCTTACAACATAGAATCATATATCATATGTTGTTCAGATAAATACCAATTTATTATTCTTAAAACATCAGACTAGTGCCTTGTATTTTTTTTTCATTATGGCTGATACTTTATTGGAAATTGTTTGCTCTTTTCCTATTCTGTCTTGGTTCAAAACCTACAGGCAACTGTAATTTCAAAATCAGCACACATTTACAGCTCAAAATGCAGCAATCAGAATGGAAATGCCTTATATACAGTATGTGTATCCAAATTCTGAAGCTTTACACCAACCAAACTTAGAAAAATAAGTCATCCTAAGCATTTTAAAAATTGCTGAAATAGCACAAAGCAAATTGTTTCTACTCTTGCATAAATCCCATTAACTTCTAAAATTATAGCAATAACTTTTAGCCTTATATGTATCTTCACTGTCTTCCTTTGAAATCCATAACATTTATTTAAAAAAAAAAATAATTTGTAACTTTATTCCAAACATGAGCTCTTATCTACCTCTCTACAAACTCCTCATCCTAAAAATCAATTTGTATCTGCCTATTAAACATATTCTCTTCACCTCCTATATCTCACTTGCTTTATACTTTGCAATACAAAAATACTATCTCCGTACTTCCACTAATTTGCCTTTCATATAGTAATATCCGCAAACATGCTCTGTCAGATATAAAGAACCATGTGTACCCTGTAATGAATCCTTTTCTCCTGCTGTGCCATAATCCTCTGACAGGACAACAAGAATATATGGTTGTCAGTACATTTACTAACTGAAATGTAATATATCTATCATGTCTTGTCTAATCCTACCTAATATAATGCTTATCTCAAAAAGTAAGAAGGAGGTCAGTGTTAATTAATAATGTGCATTTGCTAATGCCCGCACCAGTCTGGTATCTAAACTGTACCTAGATTAAATAATAATATGTAACCCATTTTCTTACAATTACTTCACTGTGAAACTACATGCAATCATTGTGTAGAGTTTCTCCCATGTCTCCCACTGAAAATCAGTTTTGACCCTGCATATTCAATTCAGTTTAACCTTAATCAAACCTTTAAAATGTTAAGCAAGTAATGTACATATGTGCTACATAATATTTCAGTAGTCTGGTTAAATATTCAATAATCAAAATGAATATCTTTCTTAAAATATGCCATTAGCTATTTCTTTCAAGCATAGCAATGACATTTAAGCAGATAAATACTTTTGTAAAAGCTTTGAATATTTTACATGTCATGATGAAAGGATCACAGTATGTTTTGGCAAAACCAAGTTAATTATATTAATAACTCGTTTGAGCCTAGTAAGTTACTTTAAATATTATTCTACCAGGGTGCCTTTATGAGCAAATACACTTTCATCAGCATGTTCCTAAGCAGGGATATGCCTAAAAGTATCATACATTTAGAATTTTCTAATATGTGTAAAATGCAGGTTACCAAAGTCTTGAAAACATATTAATTCTGAGTACAAAAATTAAACAGATAATAGCTGTTATGAAAAGGAACTTATATTGACTCAACTTATTAACAATAATTGTCTGCCTTTCTACCTACACAGTTGTCCACTGTTTAAAAAATATACATTCACTCTGTATGATGTGATCAAAAATTATTCCCTGGCTTCAACCATTGATAGACTAGAAAACTTGTAGTTCTCATCCTAATATTCCATGCACATTGATGTATTATGAAATGCTATTGCTGAACTCTTCCATGTATTATGATAGGCCAAATCTAAAGTACTAAAACTTAAAAAATATTCATCTAAGCCAAGAAACTACAACTAGTTTCTACTTTTTACTAATTTTTATTTAACAACACATCTACTGTTTCTGTCTGAATTTACTTGAATAATCCCTTAGCTTTCAGAAGCATTAAACTAAATTGGAATTCAGTTTATAGGTTCATAAGTTCATAGGATAATTCTAGGCTATTGGCCCGGAGGCTCTTGTAAGCTAGCCAAGAATTTCACCGATGTTCCCTCAAAGTCAGCACCTATTTCCCCTGTCCAGCAGGGACACAGGTGGGATCCCAGGTGTGTATTTTCTGTTTCCCATCCAGTCATCCAGGTTGCTCTTAAAGAGGGCTAGAGAGGTGCTGTGCTTGACATGGAGAGGGAGTCTATTCCACAGATAAGGGAGTCTTTGGGACACAAATCTATCCTGCCAACAAGTTGTATTAATGTCACAAACCAGGTTAAGACCTTGCGTGTGGGTTGCATGAGTGGAGTTTACCTTATGCATATGCAGCAACTCCATCAAGGCTGGGTCTGAAATGGCCTTATATGCCAGACACAGGTCACCTCTGAGCAGTCTGCATAAGAATGAGAAGAGGGACAGGGCTTTTAGCCTATCTGTGTAGAATAGGTGTTTGAGAGGGTCCCCTTCAAAACATCTAAAACCCATAACATCTAATTTAGTAACATTGAGACCAGAACATCTAAAACCCATAACATCTAATTTCGTAACATCGAGACCAGAACATCTAAAACCCATAACATCAAAAGCTCATAACATCAAATTTCATAACATCTAAAATGTATAATATGTAATAGTGTATCAGTACATATGTAAATGTTATAGTTTAATCTGTTAATTTTGTGGTATCACTATGAGATGTTGTAGTTTTCATTTCTATAGTTATTATTTATATAGTGTAGGAATTAATACTCTTTATATAGTGCTTATTTTGCCATTCTGTATGTGTTTTTTAGGTCATACAGGTTAAATGATATAGACATTATGTGTACATTTTTTATGGTGACCGTGATACAGTGGGGTTAGGAAATTAACTTTTTCCCAATGTAGTGCAACCTCAGAGTTGGTATATTTAATTTATGGGGGTTGTGGGGGGCTTGCCCCCCTGCAGAAATGTAGTAAAAAGTATGTTTTGTAGTTTGGTGTTGTTATATGTGGAGAGGATGTTATTTTAATGTGATTTGTAGTGTTCAGTGTTCTGATGCACATTTTCGATGTTAGGAAATTCGATGTTATGGGTTTTAGTTGTTTTGGGTTTTAGATGTCCTGGTCTCAATGTTATGAAATTAGATGTTATGGGTTTTAGATGTTTTGAAGTAGACCCATTTGAGACCCAGGATTTTCCTGGTCAGGAAAACCCTGTGGTCTCTCCAACTGCTGCATGTGCATGGCAAGGTACATGCTGAAGGGGGCATTGTACTCAATAATGGGTCTGATAAGGGAGGAGTACAGGGATGTTATGACCTCCTTGTTCCTGGACGAAACACCCTTATTTATGAGGTTGGCCATGCAGAAAGCCTTCCATACAACTGAGGCAATGTGGTGGTCAAAAGCCAGGTTGCTATCAACCTGGGTGCCCAAGTCCCTCACGACTGATTGCATGCTTAGTATGTTGTTATTAATGTGATAATTAGTGGGGATGACATTTTCCTCAAAGGGGATAATGATGCATTTCTTGGCATTCAGTTTGAGGCCATGCTTCTGGCAGCAGTCATTAGTTTGGGTAAGTTTAACACATTCATTTCAGATTACTGAGCTTGCCAAATTGCTTATACACAGTTTATGGTCAACCTTAATTCATACTAAACATGCATAGTGAGTGATGGCTTAATTTCGTGTTTTAATCGTTTGTGTGTATTACTAGTGTAAACGAGCATGACAAGATTACAATGCATTAATGTGGAGCTGCAAATTTGCTTCTCTCCATTAGTATCAACCTATCAATGCTCTAAAGATATAATATAATTTTTTTCAGCCTCTCACCAATCTTTATTTATAGCAATTCACTGTGACTGATAATTAAGTCTGGTCTTAAGCTGTTTTACATACTTAGCTTTCTTAACAAATATAATTATATACCACTGGATTTCAAAGTTAAGCCAAGATACAAACCAATAGCTATTACACTTTTTATGTATATGTGGGCACTAAAAGACTCCCAAAATGTAAGAAATTATTTGTAAATTATGAGGCTGCTAGCAAATCACCATACAAGGTAACAGTTACAATTACAACTAAGATTAAACTTCTGCACTCATACTCATTTGTAGCCATTTGGAAACCAACCTACAAACATATTTAACCACTTCATTTTTCTGAAAGTTCATCTTTTTTTCTGATCTCAGCAATATATTTTTGGCTTTGATTTTAATGCACTTTGTCTTTTCACTTTCTTTTTTATATTGATGTTAATGAGATTTCAGTAAATGTAATCAAAAAGAGAATTCTAGTACTTGGTGTCTGCAAGTAGGTTAATATTTAAAATACATTATTTTAGGTTCTCAGAATGTAGACAGCCTGTGCATTTGCAGCATTTCACCTCCTAACATCCTTTTAAGTCATTTTAAAGTTTTCTTTCACAGTTAATGGTTTTTTTCCAAACATGTTTTTCTTACCAAACTTGACATCTTGAGAAGTTTCCAGTTGGGTACCAGACGTGTTGTTCAAAATGCTAACTGTGGAGACTGGTAGAGAAGGGTGAAGGCTGCCAGCCTAGTCAAATAGAATTTTATACATAATTCTGGCATTTGTAAATATGAATGTGAATCACATGCTTGTTGTCTTAAATGTAGAGAAATACTGTTACATGTGGAACTGGAAATAAATGTGACAACAGTGCACTCTACTGACCAAAGTAAAGCCTGTGGTGACCCTTTCAAGCAGACAGTGGTGCCAAAAAGTTTAGATGAAGAAATTCTTTCTATTGTTTTAACCAAGAGTTAAATTGCTAGACTTAAACATGCAGATGCATTTTTATTGCTCTGTTCCTGATCAGCTGCAAGATAACAAAAGAGAGATGTTAAGAATGTAAATGTAGTTAGTGTATCAGCCTGGGAACACCAGGAAAGTGTAAAAGATGATGTAATGTTTATCAGAACTGCAGTTTCAATTTAAACAGTGAGAACCAGAGATTATTAAGCATTTTGATCTTGGCCATCTAAGTCGCACTGCCTGTTGTCTTAAGTAAGTTATCTTAGAAGTATGTTTTCTTGTAGCAATAGCTAGGAATTAGAAAAAAGATTAGACTAAGTGTTTTTCTGTTATGTCAGAACTGTATTACTGAATTATTTTAAGTTTCTGTGTGATCTTTGAACTCTTGAATAGCACTGTGGTGTAGTACTATTGTCTTGCATTTTTAGTATTTATTATTAAATATTTTAAACCCTTTTCAACTGTGGCTGGTTTATGTAGAGATAAATTAAGCTCTGGAGTACATTGTATGCTTATAAGTGATCATGTAATAAGCCCTTCCAATAAGCCTTGCTTACTTAGTTACACTACTATTGGATAATAATATTGCACAGTAACAATTAGACACCCTTTTAAGGGCCTTTGGGTAGCTGACAATTATTAGCTGGTGGTGGCGGGAGTTACTACCATATAGTCTGGGTATAGGGGCACAGCTGGAGAATCTGGGTCAGTCTTTCCCAGGAGTGTCTGTGATGTATAAATACTTATCTCTAAGTGTGTGTGTGTGTGTGTGTGTGTGTGTGTGTGTGTGTGTGTGTGTGTGTGTGTGTGTGTGTGTGTGTGTATGTGTGTGTGAGTGTGTGTGTGTGTGTGTGTGTGTGTGTGTGTGTGTGTGTGTGTGTGTGTGTGTGTGTGTGTGCCAGCTACTTGGGCAGGGACACGAAGCACTGGTTGGACAGAGAGGGTACTGGTGGTTTTAGCTTTCCAGCTAGGCTGAGATCTGGACCCTTTAGTTTTGCCAGTGGGGAGTCTTATTGGGGACCTGGGGAGCAAGGGAGTGACCAGCCCCAGACTGACTGTGATCTCTGTGTGCTCTTAAGGGAAATTGCACTTTACTGTGTGTATTTGTTATCCTTTCCTCTCATATGAGATGCCGTCTCTGGTGTTAGTGGTGAGGATTGAGGATCCTTGATTGCTGGGCCAAGGCACGGGCATCACATGTGTTTGGCAGCGGTGGGATATCCACATCATATATTAATTAGTTGGCAAATACTAATTGGCATGTAGTGGTGTGGGTAGAGTTAATCCTGTAGCTTATATACAATGATCTCTGAAGATGTTTGTACTATAAAACAGCCGCACAGTGAATACTCAGAGTTCAGATCACAATTGTTTTATTTCTTTTGTTAGCTTAGTTAGTCAGGGTGAGCAGGCAGTGTGTCAGAAAAAAGTATGGAAAGCTGACAAGGAGCCAGCTGGTGGAGATGTGCCAGGCTAGGGGACTGGTACATGGAAACCTGACTAAGGCAGACCTGATTGCAGCCTTGGTTACAGCTGCATCAGAAAACAACATCCAGGAAGACAATCAGACTGGCAGCGGAGATACAATATCCTCAGGGAACAGACAGCTTAACCTTTCTGCGAAGGACAATCAGACTGGCAGTGGAGATACAATATCTTCGGAGAATGGACAGCTCAACTTTTCTGCAGTGGACTTAAAAATCCAGCTGGAGCTAAAGAGACTTGAGTTGGAGGCCAGGCATTTGGAGATAGAAGCCGAAGAAAAGGAGTGTCAGAGGAGACATGAGATGGAAATACTGACTCTTCCCCAGAGTCATGGAGGTAATGGGGAAGGGAGTAACTGGACCCCAGTTGCACAACAGGTCAATAAATTTCTTCCGCGATTTAAAGAGGGGGATAATTTTGATAGTTTCATTCATATGTTTGAGAGGGTATGCAAACAGTATAGTGTTGACCAAAGGCTCTGGGTATGGTTCCTGACCCCCTTACTCAAATGGAAAGCTGTAAGTTTTTTGTCAAAAATGCCTGATGCTGTCTGTTTTGATTATACTGCTATAAAAATGTCTTTTAGAATGTTTTAAGCTAACACCTGAAATGTATATGAAAAAGTTTTGTGGGCATAGACTCAAGGCAGATGAAAGTGTGTGTTAATATGTTGCTGAACTGAGCACTTATTTTCATAACTGGGTGAGTGGATGTCAGGTCACCACTTTTGAAGGGCTGGCAGACCTTTTGGTGAGGGAACAAGCCCTTAGCACTTTGCCTGAGGACATAAGGATCTGGTTAGCTGATAGACAATGTGCTACTTCAGATTAGTTGGGGAAGAAGGGAGACCTATACTTGGCCAGCAGGGCAGCCCTGCACAGGAAGGGTACCCCAGTACTTCTCATGGGTCTAAAGGAACCCATGGTGGGTATCACAGACTGCCACAACAGAATCTGCCAGTAGCAGGGGAAGCCATTAGTCCAGGTACATGTCCAGGAGCTAGGGTTAAATGTTTTGAATGCAACCAGTGGGGCCATGTGGCATACAGGTGTCCATAGAGGCAAGGTGGGGAACCAAAGCTGATGGATCCAGTAAGTGGGAAAACAAAACGCCAATAGTAGGTTGTCTTGAGAGAATAGGGATACTAAACTACCATCTTGCAGATGTCCTGTGAGGGAAGGATTTGGATGAGGCAGTACCATGTACTTATGCAGTTACATGCGGTCAGGCTAGGAGACAAGCATGTGGGTCTGGTAGCCTGGGGGAGACCCAGACAGACTGCATACTTGCAGCCAGGACTGGTGAGGTGGTTACTTCAGGGAGGAAGCTACGCTGCAAAGTTAGAGGTGAGTAGTAGTACCCAGGCTGACAGTGAGGCACCACTGTCAGAGGATGCCAGACTTTAGTGGAAGGGGAGCTAGAAGGGTTACAAGGAGAGAATTGAGACAGGCTCAGCTCTCAGACCCTACATTGCAAGGCCTGAGGCAGGTAGCTAGGGAGGCACCTGATTCTCAAGGGAAGGGAGGATCTGTATACTGGGACAAAGGGTTACTGTACAGAGAGTGGACCCCTGAGGGAGGGCTAGAAGGTGAGAGAGTACAGAAGTTGGTAGTGCCTAGAGACTACCATCTGGCACTTCTAGCCATATTCCATGATATTCCCTTTGCAGGTCATATGGGCATACAACACACAAAGAGGCATATTATGCAGAATTTCTATTGGCTTGGAATTTCCAGAGATGTAACAGGGTACTGCAGGACCTGTAAGCAGTGCCAATCGGTAGGAAGGCAGCAGACAAGGTGAGAGCTGCTTTGATGCCTTTGTCTGTGATTGAGGAGCCATTTCAGAGGGTAGCTATGCATATTGTGGGTCCTCTGAGTACCCCAAGTTCCACAGGGAAAACGTATATCCTAGTGGTAGTGGATTATGCTACATGATACCCTGAGGCAGTGGCTTTGTCCTCCATTGAGGCAGAGAAGGTGGCAAATGCTGTGTTAGAGATTTTCAGCAGGGTAGGTTTCCCAAAAGAAATACTATCTGACAGAGGTGCCAATTTCATGTCAGACCTGCTGGCTTGTCTGTGAAAGTCCTGTGGGGAGAAAAACATGAAGACCACCCCCTACCATCCCCAGACTAATGGTCTTGTTGAGAGGTTAAACTCTACAATCAAATCCATGCTATGGGCATTTGCAGATCAGTTTAAGAGGGAGTGGGACAAATATTTGCCCCATCTGTTGTTTGCCTACAGAGAGGTTCCCCAGGAATCCACAAGTTTTTCACCCTTTGAGTTGCTGTATGGACATAGGGTGAGGGGACCTCTAGATTTAATTTGAGATGAGTGGGAAGGTGAGTGCAAGACTCACAAGGAGGCTGTTGTGGCATACATTCTAAACCTCAGGACAAGGCTCAGGGAACTCATGGGCTTGGCCCAGGAAAACCTGTCAGATGCCCAACAACAGAAAAAGGTGTGGTATGACCAAAATTCTTGAGCTAGAGAGTATACTGTGGGGCAGCAGGTAATGGTTCTCATTCCTGTCAGACACAACAAACTGCAAGCAGCTTGAGAGTGACCCTACAAGGTGGTAAGAACGGTAAGTTATGTTAACTACAACTGCTAGGCAGATGGCAGGGGCACAAATTGTACCATGCTAACATGATGAAACCTTACCATGATAGGGAGGCCCTTGTGCTGAGGATTTAAAGTGGATTGCAGGAGGAGTCTGAGGGAGATCTGGGGACTGATCTCAGTGAAGCTCGGGCTGACACCTCAGTGGAAGGGGTAGCAATATCCCAGCAGCTATCTCCTACCCAGGTTCAAGAAATCCAAGCAGTGTTGCAGGAATTTGGAGACATGTTCACTGGGAAACCAGGGTGCACCCACCTGGTGCAGCACCAGGTGGATAAAGGACCCCAAAGGCCTATTAGGCAGGCCCCTTATAGGGTGCCTAAGTGTGTCGGACAGACTCTGAGGGAGGAGGTACAGGAGATGTTGGAACTAGGGGTGATTCAAGAGTCCAACAGTCCCTGGGCCTCCCCAGTGGTGCTGGTACCAAAGAAGGATGGCAGCACCAGGTCCTGTATGGATTACAGGAAATTAAATAGTCACACAGAGTTGGATGCTTACCTCATGCCTAGGACAGATGAGGCCCTAGAGCAGCTGGGTGGGGCTAAGTATCTTACAACCATTGATCTTACCAAGGGTTACTGGCAGGTGCCCTTGACTCCCAGTGCTAGAGAGAAGTCAGCCTTTGTGACTCTGTTTGGCTTGTATGAGTTCACAAAGATGCCTTTTGGGATGAAGAATGCCCCAACAACTTTCCAGAGGCTGGTAGATAATATCCTAGCAGGAGCAGGAAGGTTTGCACTTGCCTACCTAAATGATATTGCCTTCTACAGCCATTCCTGGCCAGAGCACCTTCAGCATGTCAGGGAGGTGCTGTGCAGTCTACAGAGGGCAGGGTTGACCATTAAGCCGAGCAAATATCAGATGGGTATGGCGGAGGTGTCCTACCTAGGACATAGAGTGGGGAGTGGTAAGATAAGGCCAGAACCTGCCAAAGTGGAAGCTATTCAGGCATGGCCTACAGCTCTTACTAAAAAGCAGGTGAGGGCATTCTTGGGGACAGCAGGGTATTACAAAAAGTTCGTCCCTAGTTATAGTACCATAGCTGCTCCCCTCACAGACCTAACAAGGAAGAACAGGCCAGATAAGCTAGTGTGGACCCCAGCATGTGAGCAGGCATTCCAGAAGCTTAAAGAAGCTTTGGGAGGACCCCCTGTGTTAGTATGTTAGCCAGTCCAGATTACAGCAAAGAATGTGCTGTGCAAGTAGATGCTTTGAACCATGGGGAGGGGGCTGTACTTAACCAGATTTCATCAGAGGAGGAAGAGCACCCAGTGGTTTATCTCAGTCATAGGCTCCAACCAAGGGAGGAATGCTATGCAGCTGTAAAAAAGGAATGTCTAGCCATAGTGTGGGCACTGCAGAAACTTCAGCCTTATCTGTATGGAAGGAAATTCACTGTAATGACAGATCACAACCTTCTAACATGGTTAAACAGAGCCAGTCAGCAAAATGCCAAGTTGCTAAGATGGAGCCTGGGGTTGCAAGCATATGATATGTCAGTGCAGCACCACAGTGGGATTAGCAATGTCACTGCAGATGGGCTCTCAAGACAGGGAATGGGGTGAGGTACATTCAGATAGATCTAACCCTCTCAAGCAGCGTTTATCAAGGGTCACTTGAAAACTAGCTTGAGTTCTCCAGGAGGGGGAATAGACTGGTAGAGAAGGGTGAAGACTGCCAGCCTAGTCAAATATAATTTGATACATAATTCTGGCGTTTGTAAATATGAATGTGAATCACAGGCTTGTTGTCTTAAATATAAAGAAATACTGTTACATGTGGAACTGGAAATAAATGTGACAACAGTGCACTCTACTGACCAAAGTAAAGCCTGGGTGACCCTTTCAAGTAGACAGTGGTGCTGAAAAGTCTAGATGAAGAAATTATTTCTATTGTTTTAACCAAGAGTTAAATTGCTAGACTTAAACATGCAAATGTATTTTTATTGCTCTGTTCCTGACCAGCTGCAAGATAAAAAAGGGAGATGTTAAGAATGTAAATGTAGTTAATGTGCCAGCCTGGGAACACCAGGAACGTGTAAAAGATGATGTAATGTTTATCAGAACTGCAGTTTCAATTTATCAGTGAGAACCAGAGATTATTAAGCATTTTGATCTTGGATATCTAACTCAGCACTGCCTGTTGTCTTAAATAAGTTATCTTAGAAGTATGTTTTCTTGTAGCAATAGCTAGGAATTAGAAAAAGATTAGACTAAGTGTTTTTCTGTTATGTCAGAACTGTACTACTGAATTATTTTAAGTTTCTGTGTGATCTCTGAATTCTTGAATAGCACTGTGGGGTAGTAGTATTGTCTTGTATTTTTAGTATTTATTGCTAAATATTTTTAAACCGTCTTCAACTGTGGCTGGTTTATGTAGAGATAAATTAAGCTCTAGAGTACATTGCATACTTATAATTGATCCTGTAATAAACCCTTCCAATAAGCCTTGATTGCTTAGTTGCACTACTATTGGATAATAATATTGCACAGTAATAATTAGACACCCTTTTAAGGGCCTTTGGGTAGCTGATAATTATTAGCTGGTGGTGGCAGTAATTACTACCATATAGTCTGGGTATAGGGGCACAGCTGGAGAATCTGAGTCAGCCTTTCCCAGGAGTGTCTGTGAAGTTGTATAAATACTTATCTCTAAGTGTGTGTGTGTGTGTGTGTGTGTGTGTGTGTGTGTGTGTGTGTGTGTGTGTGTGTGTGTGTGTGTGTGTGTGTGTGTGTGTGTGTGTGTGTGTGTTAGCTACTTGGGCAGGGACACGAAGTACTGGCTGGACAGAGAGGGTACTGGAGGTTTTAGCTTTCCAGCTAGGCTGAAATCTGGACCATATAGCTGTGCCAGTGGGGAGTCTTATTGGGGACCTGGGGAGCAAGGGAGCGACCATCCCCGGACTGACTGTGATCTCTGTGTGCTCTTAAGGGAAATTGCACTTTACTGTGTGTATTTGTTATCCTTTCCTCTCATATGATAAGCCCTCTCTCTGGTGTTAGTGGTGAGGACTGAGGCTCCTTGATTGCTGGGCCAGGGCATGACATCACACTAATTCCCACTTCTATTTTCTCAAACAGCATTATACAGATCATTTGTTCATACCTCACCTTATTAAAACTTTGTTGAAGTTGTTTACATGTGTTGCATATCTTATCTACTCTATGTCTGGTTATGTATTACCTATAGGCAAACTTAAAAAACTTAAACTTAACTTAAAGTACACATTTTCAGACTTTATTGGGCCTCCTCTGAAACAGGCTCAAACTTTCCAAAGAGGACCGAACTCATTATTTGTCAAGCACTGCTACAAAAGGTACTTAGTTACTGTTGCAATTTGTTCTGAGTATTTCCTTAAGTGTTCACTCTTAAGTTTATGTAAAACCAAGTTCAGTGTTAAATAAGTCATTGTGTGTGTATAATTTTAAGTTCATAGGTAGTTTCTAGGCATGCAGTAGAAAGGACCATTGAGGATCCTACCCCAATTTTTCCATAGTCCCAAAGCATTGACTAAGTACCTTGCTTAGATTCACACAGGAAGCAAATGGAGGCAGAGGAAATCAAACCCTGAAGTATAGGAAACAACTTGTTAACAGTTCATAACCTTAAAACTCTGCCCTGGTTTCCACACTTTTTGAATTTTTGACTGTTTTGGTTACTTCAAATGCACATGCATATGTGTGTGTGTGTGTGTGTGTGTGTGTGTGTGTGTGTGTGTGTGTGTGTGTTTGGGTGGAGAGGTAGGGGGATTCTGTGTGTGTACGTATATTTGTCAGGGGGTCAGTCTACTTTTATAAAATTCACAGTGTGATTTTTTTTTTTTGCATTGAGAGACTTTCATATTTTTTTAATATCTGCAGAAAGTTCAAGGGTTTTTCTGTGTATTGAGGGACAGTCATAGTGACAGAGTCCAAGAACCTTGCTCTGTAGGAATAAATAGTGTTTTTTGCAAAGATTTTGCTTAGCTACCACAGCACTATTTGAAGAGATTTTCTGATTAATCCATTTGTATCCACTGTTAAATGAGTACTCTTAAGTACTGATTTGCATTCTGTTTAGATTTATACTATAGTTGCTGTGAGATTTGTGCACTTTACAGTGTTTTGAACTTGAATTGTGTATTTTAAAGCTTTTTTTACTGTTACTATTGCATCTAACTATTATGCTGAATTCAGGACCACCCAGATCAGCATACCTTCAACTGTAGACCTCAACTGCAATTTAAGTTATTTGTGCTGCTCATATATATGTGCTTATTTGCAGTGTTTCTTGATTCACTCTAAAGTTTTAGCTGTTACTGTTTATTCCTGCACTTCTGCTTGGTTTATTAGCTGTAACTAGGCTAATGTAACCTTTCTGGGAACTCAGACAGGGTTTGTAAATTAAGAAGTCTTTGGCATGCCATTTTGTGGCAGGAGAGAGTGACAAAATCCTTCTGAGCTGGAATTCATTGCTTGAAACCCCAGAGTGTTCTTCTGATTGGCTGAGGGCTATGCTGTTTCTTTTGAGACTCCATGTACCTATACAAAAAGCAGGCTGTATATCTCAGAGTTTCCATTTGATAAGCTACCACACCACTGTTTGAAGAGATTTTCTGCTAAATCCATTTGCATCCACCATTAAATAAGCAATGCCCTGTGTAGACACAGGCACCTAGAACTGAAATTTCCCTATAATACTACCCCTGAAAATTCCACAGTACTTAGATGCACAGAGAGCAGCTCATTCACACAATGAGAAGCACCCATCTCTCAAGCTTGGTCGTAAGCAGTCTTGATAGGAATCTACATTTCTAGAGCATCCAAGCTACCCAGCTGTAAACCTATCCAATCCATCTCTTTGTAGAACACATAATAATGACCTGTAACATGGATGTGTACTTCCCTGCTATCTTTACAGCTAGCCTGATGTATATGGGCATCCTGAGGCAATGCAGCAAATGCTTTATGTATATTGGTAATAACTTGATTCAACAACAAATGGATTCTGTATGTGAGAGGTGTAGTTATACAATGTCACTGGTGCCAAGGCACTCACAAACAAGCATCTATAATACCAAACAGGCTGTCAGTAACAAACACATTCACACATACACATGCACACACAGACAGACACACACACACACACACACACACACACACACACACACACACACACACACACACACAGACCACAAAGACCTCTGAGAGAATGCACTCTAAAAAGGAGTCCTCAGCAACCTCTAGAGCACTCATCAAAAACAACACCAAACAAGTCACATACTGCTATATCCCATTGTGTCTCAACTTCTAAGCCTATAAGGTGTACCACCACACAACCCAACATTTTAGTCATAGGAGATTCCATTATAAGAAACACAGATGTCCCACTCACCAGGCTAAGTAAGGAGAGTCACTGTCATCTGCCTATCAGTGGCCAGGCTGCACCAAATGATGCATGCACTCATTTCATGGGATCAAAAGTACTCTGTCATAGTCCATGTGGATGTAAATGACATGAGACATGACTCCCTGGACAATATGAAGAGATACATGGTGGAGTTCTCAAGTTATGTGTCCCAGGCTGTCATGAGCCTAGCACTGAGCAGCATTTTACTGTCTCCAAGGGTGATGACACAATATGAACAGACAATTAATGCCTTTAATAACTGGTTTAGATTTTGGTGTCACTTCAAGGGGATAAAATATTTGTCAGCATGAGAGGATATGGTAAGCAGAACACATTGCTTTGCTAGGGATGGTCTGCACCTGTCCCCTCTAGGCTTTCAAATATTGACAAACCTTCCAACTTAGCAAAACCAACTCTAGAAAATCTAAATGTCTTACTTCTCAAAGCCAGGAGATGAAACAACAAACTCCACTCCCTCCAAGCTTCCCTCACCTTTGAGAATACTGATGTTTGTGCAGTTACAGAGACATGGTTTAAAGCCACAGACAGCAAACCAGCAGTACAAGGCTATAATGCCTTACACACATTTAGACCAGCTACTGCACAGGCAGGGACTAAGGTAGAGGTGTCTCAATTTTACATCAAATCAATCACACCTGAAGGCTAGTCACACAGAATGATGTGCTTGAGCTTCTCCACTTCCAAATCACCATAGCAGACTTCCTACTATTAAGTGATAACCTGGCAAAATTTCAAGCCCCCTACAACAGCCCAGGCCAAGGACAACCATAAAGCATTCTTTAGCTATGTCTTTAGCTTCAACAGCAGTACACAAGGGTCTACTTTAGAACGACGAATGTTTGAAATATCGAGCACTCACATTAGTGAATATTTCAAACCTCGATATTACTATTTTTTTTTGCACTACAGTGTGGATCAGAATATTTTCCCTTTCCTCACTGTAGTGCAATCTTGGAGTTGGAATATATATTTAGCGGGGGGTGTGGGGGCGCAGCCCCCCACAATAGCAGTTTTGATCTTTGCAATATTCGCTGATATGAGCATTTGAGACATTGATCTTTTGTTTTTCTGACATAGACCCCACTCTGGAAATAGAATCGGGCTGACAATATACCTATTGCACCCCCTGTAATGTCTGTGGTGTTTGTTGGGAAGATGGGAGGTCACTATATTGTCTGTGTGCCGTGCAAGTGTGATCCACATATGTATATTCCACTTCTACTATGGCACACATGGTAGTGTTTCCAAAGGCCTCATATATGTCAAAGCATGTAGGTGTAGAAGGACACAGTCACCCTTACATGTCAAATGCAGGACAATCACACAGTTACATGGCACACTTGTGTGTAAATGTGAAAGGGTGTCATGCTGATAGGAAACTGCATTGGATACCTTAGCATATATTGAGGGGGATTGCCATGGCCCTACATACCTGTATGGCTGCAGTATTATATACCTGGGGAAGTACTTCAAAATTGGTAACTGCAGGTGATATTGTGGTAGATAGAGTGAGGGGAGTTCATGGTCATTGACATATACAATTGTTTAGTCTAACCCATACACCCACTGAATGACATTTTTAGTCTATAGATATATAGGTACTTATAATGGCCACCTAATGGAGGTGAAGCTTGGTCATTGACATATACAATTGTTTAGTCTAACCCATACACCCACTGAATGACATTTTTAGTCTATAGATATATAGGTACTTATAATGGCCACCTAATGGAGGTGAAGCTTAGAGAAGTTCATGAGCCAGGAAACTGATGTGCTACTACAGGCCCTCTTCAAGCATGACAAGCACCTATTTCGTTCATTGTGCAGTAGGTCAAGGGCCAGAACTGTCAAGACTGGTGTGGAATGTGAATGCCATTTGTAGCCACAATGGGTTGCTATAACAAATGTGGAGGAGAGTTACAGATATGATCTCATGCACAAAGTAAAAGGCTTGGCATATCCCTTTAGACAGGACTACCATAGGTGTAGGCTTCCCAACAGACTGAAGTGGCTGCCAGAGATAGAAGGTTTTTTTTTTGATGTCACAGACCAGACAGTGGTTTGGATTTTTCTTCAAGCCTGACACCTACTACCAGTGTTTCAGTAACAGAATCACCAGATTTGCATTGACTATAATAATAGGATATAACAGACAGTGTAGATGTGTAGCAGTTAGCACTGTCGCCTCACAGCAAGAGGTTCTCTGGTTCAATTCTTGGCTAGGATGCCTTCTGTGTGGAGTCTCCATGTCCTCCCTGCATTCATGTGGGTTTCCTCTGGGTGCTCCTGTTTCCTCCCACATTCCAAAGACATGCAGTAGGTGGATTAGACACTCTAAATTAGCCCTAGGTGTGACTGTGTGAATGTGACTGTGTGGTGCACCCTCTGAGGAGGGTTGGGCCTCAAAATAGAAACCTGACCCTTTAAAACTTGTCCTTGCTAAGGAAACAATGAGTGTTGAAGAGTGCCCATTGCCCTATGTGCTGTATGCATGGGAGAAAATTCAGGAAAAGGATATAACAGATACCCATGCATGAAGTGAGGAGGATATGACTATTGGCTACTTCCACATTTGTCCTTTTAGACACCTCTGGCCTGTATATGCACATCCTGCCCAACAAGGCACATGTTCCAAAATATTGTACATGACTGTTTTTTTATGTGTCCCATTAAACATGCCACTAGGAGAATGCACACAAGATATGTTACTGGGCCTCTAACAGTGACATATTTTTCAGGGTTTCACAGGTTCTTTTGGTGGACTGTTCAGTGCAGCAACTGTGACTAATGATGATGATGAAAATTTGCAGGTGGCACGAACCAATGACAAACGTTCACTGTCTATAAAACTCTGGCAGAAGGAACGCCCATATCCACTGAAACAGAAGTAGCCATAGAAGTAGCTGCTCAGCACATGGTCTCACCAGAGCCTGATGTTCCTCTTATATGACTAATAGGTGCAGCATATGATATACACACTGCCTGTGACATTGGCATAGCCACCATGGGGGAGAAACATAGGGGACTGTGATGCTGCTATGACTCCCATATTATTCTTCATATGTGTACCCTCAGAATCAATCAGCAGGTATGCAGGTGAGTTATATACTGTAGGTACAGACTGCTACTCTGCACACCACCATGGAATTAGTGTGTGCTACAAGCATGCATGAGGACATGTCTCAACTGCACAGTGGCCTGGTGTATCTGTGCAATGAGACAATAGTGCTGCTGAGGCACTGGTGCCAATAACTGCTTCCATACATTCATGTATGTGACACATTATCACTGCCATCATGTCTGCCTCTGCTGGCCAAGTGATCTGTGACCATGGAAGCATCCAGAGATGAGGTGTATATGTATTGAGTGCCATACACCAAAAGACCATAGATTGATGCGGATTCAGCATCAGCTCGTCATGCTGATATATTGCCTGACACCTCTGGATAGTATATGATTGTATTTATTGGGATCTACCCATGGAGCACCTCCTCATTGTACTTCAAAAAGATCTCATAGTTCCTGACTGTCCCTGCCATGAGGCACCAGCCCTGACACAACTAAGTGGTACAATTGATGCTGACAATAGTCATGTATTGGCACCATAACCTCAATAGTGGACATGATCCCAGACAACTAGTATAGTGGACAACATCAATGGGGACAGAGTGGCACCCCAGCAGTATCACTGGAGAATATAATCCCTGGCACCTCACAGTTAGCTACACTATAAGGTTACTGACCTTGCCTCCCCTAACCATACCCCACATTGTAGTGTTACTATCAGTTGTCACTGTGTCTCCTCCACCTGTTCAAGTGATAATGACTGTGCCCCCCATACTCTAACCTTTGTGGGCATGTCAGTGTCTGATGCACAGTGTTGACAGCTCATGCAGCGCACTACATAGTTTATGCCTGTTACATAATGCATCATTTTATTCTGTGTAGTCTGTGTCATGGTCAGTAGTTGTTCTTTTGCTTTACCACTGTTGCAGTGTACTGCACCCATTGCTGCTTTAGATGTAACTCCACTGCAGTATTCCCTTCACTTATATTGTCTTCTTCATGCACTGCTACTGTTGTTGCATCACATATGGTATACCCTACCATGGTGTTATCTAACTGCCCAACCATTTTTACAAGTTCATGTTGTGTAGCATGGCACACACTACAAATATTTTGCTGTACATCTCAAGAATATACTATAGTACCCATCAGTGGTTTCTACGCTGCTGAATCTGCCCTTCAGATGACTGAATACACATTCTATAATGTTTCTAGTTTCAGCATGGTCCATGTTGTAAGTCATTTCCTCCATGTAACCAGTTAATTATTCACAAGCAGAAGCATGTAATATACCTAATGTGTCCCACACGAGTGACTGACAGGTTCTTGTGGCGAGGATGATCAATACTATACACACCTTTCTGTCCATAGAAATGGGAATACCATGCATACACCTCAATGCTGTTCATGGGTGACACATGAGACAGCTGCTCAGTGGCCTTTGACTAGGTCCTGTTATGTATCCCTGTCGACTCTGAAATGATAAACTGTCTGCTGGTCTGTGAGATTTTTTTTTGTGAGTCACTGCCTAAATCTCCTTTATTAACTTGGGCAAACACAATTTAAATCATTGCCATCGCTGACTCTGACAGTGATTGCCAGATCATCCTATGAGCTATTGATGCTGTTATATCTAACATGAGTCTCATCATATACTCCATAATCCACAGAGTTCAAAACAGGAAGGCAGTACACGCGGCACCACTATTTTATACCTCTGTGAATTGCTCCATCATCTTAGCCTCCTGTATTTGCATACTACATGTTTACATTGTTTTTTTCATTTACGTGTTATTATGCACTTATCTGCATGCACTACATATCATGCAATTTCAACTGTTGTACTTTCATAGGTTCATAGGTTCATACTAGGCTATCTGACCAAGGGCATTTATAAGCCTAGCCCATAGTTATGTGGCTTTCGCCACCCCTTTAGTTTGAATAAAACTATGCCTATTATTTTGCTGTGCCTCTGTCAAGCAGTGACACTGAAGTAATCCCTGGGGTATATCCATCCATTGGTCAAGATTCCTCTTGAACAAGGCCAGCGAGGTGCTCTGCCTGATTTTGTTCCACAGCATAGGAGTCTCTGGGTGATGAATTTGTCCCTCCAGCATGTTCTATTAATAATTAAGTCTCCCGCCTTGTGGTTCTGAAGGATCTAGATTTTTTGAGGTGAAGCATATTCATCAAATCTCAGCATAAGACATATTTTTGAGACCCTTTATCCTTTTGCTGCAGGTGTCGGGTCAGATACATTCTGAATGGGGCATTGTACTCAATCATAGGTCTAATGAGTGATGAGTCCTTGATGTAGAGGTGAATCCCTTCATGATCAGGTGGGCAATGTAGAAGGTTTTCCTAACTACTTTAGCAACATGAGTGTCAAGCGAAAGGCTACTGTCAACCTGGGTCCCCAGATCCCTGATGACTTCTTCTGTGCTCAGTGGATTGCCACCTATATGGTAGCTAGGGGTAACCTTGCTTTTCGGAAGGGTATGACTATGCATTTCTTGGCGTTTAACTTTAGGCCATGGCTCTGGCACCAGTTATCCGTCTGAAGGATATCTGTGTCAGATGTGTTTTCGACTATGGGCGCTAGTTTGCTGTGGGACACCACTTGTGACAGGCTTTGAGTCTGACATGGCTCCAGCAACTCTGACCCTGTGGGTTCTGTCCCATCTTGTGATGTATGGGTTTACATTCAAGCTGGTGAGTTTTTCGATGATACTTGAGTGGGTATGTGTTGTCAAGGCTTGCCAGTCGAGGTAGGCTGTATGGACTGCCTTTTTGACAAAGCCAAACTGGGTTGGATCCAAAGTCTGCAAGTTCCCTATGTCTTTATTTATGAGTTCCATTATGATCCTCTCCATGGCTTTGCAGATAAGGCTTGTCAAGCTAATGGGACGGTAATTACCAGGGTCGGTGGAGGCACTGCCCTTGTGAAGTGGGACCACAGTCAGCCCGCTGTGGCGCGCGGTACCTATCCTGAGGTGAGGCTAAGATTAAACAGCTGTCCTAAGAGCACACAGCCGGCCGGGACACCATCGTCCCATGGATGCTGTGTTTTTGCCCTTGAGAGGGCAGTTCACACCTGGGCGTTGGAGATGTTTGGGGGCTACAATCCTCTGGTATAGATATCCTCTCTGGGGGGGGGGGGGTTGCACTGAACCTGTCAGTCAGTGTGTTGTTTGTGTGTGTAGGTTCATGAGCATATCTGGGAGTTTCCTCCTAGGTTTCTAACATAGCTAAAGAAGGCCTTATGATTGTCTTTTGAGTCCTTGATGGCTTTTCTCTCAAAATTTGCCTTGGTTGATTTTATTTTGTTGTAGAGCTTGTTTATGACTGGGGTCCACCAGACTGGGCCTTGCCTTTGGTACAAAGAGTCTTAGTTTTGTTTGGGATTGCCTGATCCATGCAGTCCTGTAGGTGCTGGTAGAAGGCATTTGTTTTTCACTGTGGTCTTTTTTTTTCAGGTGGGGCGGGATGAGGACCTTGTTGAACATTGTGATCCCATGTTCGTGATGATGAGATCAAGTATGTTTTCTCCTCTTGTGGGGATGGTGACTAGTTGTTCCATGGCATTTGAGTTCCTGGATGGTCTCCGATGCATCGTGCGTTGCACCAAACTCTGAGGTGTGGGTGTCCTTTATGAATATGGACACCCCCTTCTTGGTGTTGTAAGGGCCTCGAAAGTGCATCTTGAGATTGAGACTTCTGGCATTGAGCAGCATTACCCTTAGTTTTTTTCCTTTTTTGTGTTCTAGGGTGGTAGGTTTAGAATTTGAGCCTTGCCTAAAAAAGGCACTATGCTATTTGTTTCTGAATCACTCACATCCTGCTTATTGCCGTTTGTTGCACACTTCTCTATGAATGACAGCCAGAGTTTCATAGCATTCAGCAATGCATATGATGTTACAGACTTCTCAGACATTTACTGATCTAGTTAGATCAATTTAGACATAAAATAAGGTGTACATAATTCTTCATCTTTATGTGAAAATGTTCCACGTAATTTCAACATTGCAATTCCTAATTTAGTATCCCTTGTTTTCTGTTGAAATTATCCATACTGTATGTAATTTTATTTCCTTTGTGAATATCCTAGTCTGAATGTCCTAGTCTTGTATCATGTTATTAACCACTAACTTATGTTATGCTGGGCATCTCCTTATTGTGTTTGTGATGATGTGGGGTATTGCCAGCTATTCCAGGAGAAGTAGGGCAGCAGATGTATAACATATACCAGTATAGCTAGCTGGTGTTTTGTAAATAATTATATACCATTTGTGTATCAAACTGATTTATACAGGTGTGTGTGTGTTGAAAATCTATTTGTTAAGTTGCTTGTGTTAAAAATATACCAACAGTGGATCCTGCTAGACAAAAAAGAAATACACCTGTATTTCAGACTGTATTGCAAATCTTGAAATGAATGTATTGTAACAGGGGATACTGAAAAAGAAGAGGTTAATCTCAGTACAGCTAACTTTGAAAAATAGTCTGAAATTAAATTACCTGGTTTAGGGTGTAAAGATTGTAACTTACAGTTCTGATTGTAGCCAAAGACAAATTGTCTGTAAAAACTAGGACTAGAATCCTACTGTATTGTCCTAGGGGTGAACTAATTGCTACCCTGGAAGGGTGGACTTTTTTAATGATTTTATAGATTCCAGATGCTATAACACATCTTAGCAAAGCTCTATGTGTGATTCTGGTTCAGTTTCTAGTAAAGGGGGTAGTGTGGGAACTAGAGTTAGTTGACCAGATGTATGTGATGTCATTCTATAATCCAGCACTGAAATGATGGTTTAATACTAGATAAGAGAGAAGTCTCAGGGCAGTCTGTTTTTGAATATCGACAAAGAAGGATCACTCACACACTTCATCTTACCTTGCTTAAGTGAATTAGGAAACAGTAGCTCTTTAATCAGTCAGGAAAATATAGTGAGATTAGTTAAGTATTGTTTTTCTGTATCTATGTGAACCTTTCCATCTGGGTTATTTTTAATATTTGCTGTGATTAAAACTCTGGTATTTATTGTAAATAGATATTTAGTATTTTCATGTTCTTTCATTATTTATTATTAAATCTATTTAAACTTTTCATTGTGGCTGGTCTTTTATCCTTTGAGAGTAACTACACTTATTTGGTGACACTGTGGCTGCTCCTGAAAGCCTTGCTGCATTGGTCAAACACTACCATTGGTATTAGTACTAATTTTAATCAGTATAATTGAGTACTCTTGTAAGAGCCTTATAGTAGCTGGCTCTGGAGTGTTCTGGTGGCAGTATCTACCTTATAGTCTGGGCAGAGGGGACATGGTTGTATATTTGTGCCAGCCTTTCCCATGTGTGCATGTGTGTGTGTGTGTGTGTGTGTGTGTGTGTGTGTGTGTGTGTGTGTGTGTGTGTGTGTGTGTGTGTGTATGTGTGTGTGTGAAAATCAAATCTAAAAGAGTGTGTGTGTCAGCTACTTGGAGCAGGGACACAGCACTGGTTTCACAGAGAGGGTGGTGGATGACCTGGCTTGGAACACTCGGCTGAGGACTGAGGTCTACAGCTGTGTTAGTGGGGAGTCTTATGTGGGTCTTGGAGAGAGAGAGTGTAACCCAGTCCCAGAACTGAGTGTGTTCCCTGTGTGCTCTTAAATTTAATTATATTTGGTACAGACAGCTGCATCTGGAAATACTGTGTGTATCTATTTTTGTTCCAAGTGAATGCCCCTGATTGGTGACAGTGGTGAGGATCAAGGCTCATTGATTACTGGCCGAGAGCAGGGACATCACAGTGCTGTCATGTACTTTTGTTAGTTTGTAATTACCCGTGTCATGACTGAAAAGGTCAATAGACCAGCTCACCTACCCAGTTAACAAATAACAAAAGAATAACTAAATAAAAAATAAATAAATAAAACAAATAAGGTTCATACCAATCATACAGATTAAATATGTTTTCCCAATATGCTGGCAACAGATACAGTGAATTTACCAGCACTAGGTAAATAAATACAAAAAGCTCACTGAAGAGTAGATAATGTGATCTATCACTTTAATAAAATGCAACTGAAACAAATAAAAACATTCACATAGATATGGTAAACTGTCATTGGTGCATTGTGAAATTGTGACAGCATAACTATGTGCATTTGCTTTCTCACAGGCTTAATAATGCAACTCATGTTAACTGTTAAAAATATTGCTGACATTACATTGTGTGATACGCTGATACAGTTATCGCTTTCTACCTATCCAGCAAAGTGTAAATTACTACACAAACACACATTACTGTCACATATATAGATGCTCACAAGAACACACAGACACAAACACAGACATACAGACACACAGACACAGACCACCATCCACACAAGCAGAGTTCAAGACAAAGCTGGCATTTCATAGATAGACAGATACAATGTTAGACAGTACCCAAAAATAAGGTATGCAAAAATAAAACCTTGCATGATCGACAGGTATTGATAATATTCCTAAAAATGTGTACACAGTGGTGTTTTGCAATCTGTGACACAAAATTAAATCAACAATTTGTCTCTACATAATGAATGTTTACCAATCTAATTTGCTTCCCCCTGCTTCAGAGGTTTTTAAATAATCTTTAGCTGCCCAATTTTGCAACCCTCCATGACTACCAAGCTTCCATCCCACATTGGTCATTCAATACTTTTGACCCCTCAGACACAGTCAGAGGGATGGGTGAGTAGGGGATCATGGCTATCATCATGGAGATTTTTAAAATGCTCCTAACAGCTCCCTCTACTGGCAGGAAAGTGAGTCACAATGTCCACTATCCTGACCCCACGTGGGTACATAACTTTTGTATACCAACTTTGTTCAGCTTTAGTACTGTACACTGCTTTGCAGGCTCATGCTCTCCAGCAGTTCTTATTGCCGGAAACTCACTTCTGGATCTTCCCCAAGGTGAAAGTCTTGCAGCAGGATTCTACAAACTTCCTCACTACTGTATCAACATACTGCACTGACCACTCACTTCTGTCCTTGCCTGGCATGTTTCTTAAGGAATACAGCTATTACTCAAACCCAAGCCTTCTAGATTATACTCAGAGATACAACAGCCAGGTCACTGAGAACTCAGTACCTGCTTCCAAATTAAGTCCCCAAGTTCAACCCAGCAAAACACCTAAACTCACCACTGAATATTTTATTTATTTATTTTACAGTTTGTTTACCAGGATAGTCCACTGGGCTGAGAAGTGCCCATTTTCAATGCAGTCCCAGGGAGAAAAGCTCCATCAGAAATTTATACAAATGTGAAAAATGCATAACAAATGAGTAACACAGCAGTATAATACAGACATTCTGTAGATGTAAGACATTATTCATATGTATGACCTTATGCAATTTAGAAAGTCAGTAACAAATGAGTAATACAGTGATATACCACATTTTCAAAAAAAAAAAAGAAATTTTAAGAAAAATAAAATATGAGAAAGATTGTTAGTACATAGTTACAAATGTTTACAAATGTGTTTGTTTGTACAGTGGGAATATATCAGTAGGGGTGAAAGAAATATGCAAAGGTATAATATGACAGTTTTGAGGAAAGCAGGAAGACATTTTGGGGAAGAAGAGAGAATAGTACAAAGATGTAGAGTGAGGAAGAGAGGATGGGAAGAGTAGAGGTAGGTTAGTGGGAGGTATGAAAAGAGTGAGGGTGGCATAGTGGAAAAGAGGGCATAATGCTGAGGGAGATATGTGGGGTGAGAACAGAAGCATTCCCAGAGGGATACAAGATGGGAATGTAGCAGGTATTTAAAGGTGAAGTGGTTATGGGTGGTGCGGATGAGAGGTGGCAGGGAGTTCTAAAGAAGCGCTAGAGAGAAGGATAGAAGTTGTTTGCCTGGAGGATTAGTAGGTTTGTGAAGTTCAATTAGATTCTGGTTATTAGATCTCAGAATTCTATCAGGTAAATGCATTCTGAGGAAAGAGGCAAGAGAGGAACAGAGAGATGGATGGAAGATAAGTTTGTAAGCTTATGAGAGTTGAGTATAGGTAAGGTAATTGGGGAGCTCTAGCCAGTTTAGTTTGTGAAGGCCATTGCAGTGGTGGCTGCAGGACTTGTAGCCTGTAGCAAACTTGGAAATTTTGTTGTAGCAGGAAGAGAATTTTGTCTTGTGGGAAGTTTGTAGATTAGTAAGAAGTGCGGCACCATATAGGAGAGAGGGAGGAAATGAGGTATATAGCAGAGAGAACAAACTTAGTGGAGGGAGAAAGATAGCGATTGTGGCGTTAAAGCATGCCAAGTTTCTAGTGGGTTTTCTTGACATTGTTTTGTATGTGGATAACACATTTAAACTGTTCATCGATTAGGACACCTAATAGTTTGGCATAGGGTATTATTTCGAGTGGGTATTGTTTTGGCTGGTGAAAGAGTAAGTGTTCTTGTTTATAGTAATGTTTTTAGAGGGAGTAAATAACATAAGTTTGATTTTTGTTGCATTGAGAGCCAGATGGTTATCTAACATCCATTGCTCCACTGCTCAGTGAAAGAGAAGGCCTCTGGAGTTAATTTGTGGAGTGAGGAAGTGGAGGTGGCAGAACAGATGATTGTAGAGTCATCTGTGTATTGGATTAATTTAGCATTAGGGATGGACTGGTGGAAGTCACTGATGAAAATGCTACACAGTAAGCGACCTAATATAGAACCCTGGGGCACACTTGTAGGAGTCTTAAGGAAGGAGGAGGTGGATTTTTTCCATTTGACTGCTTGGTGTCTGTCAGAGAGGTAACTATTGAACTAGTTGATAGAGGGGACAGATAGGTTAAGGTTAGAGAGTCTTGATAGAAGAAGGTTGTGAGAGATAGTATCAAAGGCCTTGGATAAGTGCAAGAGGAGGACTGACACTTGATGACCAGAGTCATGAGATTTATTCATGGTTTTGAGGAAGGTGAGGAGAGCAGTGGTAGTACTGTGGCCAGGTCTGAACCCATGTTGTGTGGGGGTAAGCAGATGGTTATCTATGAGGTAGGGTAGTAGTTGTAGGTGAATGCATTTTTCTAGGGGATAAGATGGCAATAGAACAGAAATTGGGAATATTGTTGTTGTTGCCTCCTTTATGAATGGGAATGATAAAGGCCTTTTTCCAGAGTTTGGGTACATAGCTTTCTTGGACTGAATGGGTTATTAAAATTGAGATAGGGAGAGCAGTGGCTTCGGCAGCTATTTTTAGAAAGTAGG